>NC_080170.1:6342082-6537509 GCF_950295315.1 Erinaceus europaeus | reverse complement strand
GGGGACCAAGGCCGCTGCTTCCTCAGCTCAAGACATTCACAGCGACCAAGGCCGCTGCTTCCTCAGCTCAAGACATTCACAGCTATGGTGGCGTGGCGGCGGGGCGGGGGGTGAGGGTGGGGGTGCAGGAGGGTGGGGGTGGGGTGCAGGAGGGTGAGGGTGGGGGTGCAGGGGGGTGGGGTGCAGCAGGGTGGGGGTGCAGGAGAGTGAGGGTGAGGGTGGGGGTGCAGGGGGGTGGGGGTGCAGCAGGGTGGGGGTGCAGGACGGCGGGGGTGCAGCAGGGTGGGGGTGCAGCATGGTGTGTGTGCAGCAGGGTGTGTGTGGGGGTGCAGGAGGGTGGGGGTGCAGGACGGCGGTGGTGCAGCAGGGCGGGAGTGCAACAGGGTGGGTGTGGGGGTGCAGGAGGGTGGGGGTGCAGGACGGCTGGGGTGCAGCAGGGTGGGGATGCAGGAGGATGGGGGTGCAGCAGTGTGGGGGTGCAGCAGGGTGGGTGTGGGGGTGCAGCAGGGCGGGTGTGGGGGTGCAGCAGGGCGGGGGGTGCAGCAGGGTGGGTGTGGGGGTGCAGCAGGGTGGCGGCGGGGTGCAGCAGGGCGGGGGTGCAGCAGGGCGGGTGTGGGGGTGCAGCAGGGCGGGGGTGCAGCAGGTGGGTGTGGGGGTGCAGCAGGGTGGCGGCGGGGTTGCAGCAGGGCGGGGGTGCAGCAGGGCGGGTGTGGGGGTGCAGCAGGCGGGGGGTGCAGCAGGGTGGGTGGGGGGGTGCAGCAGGGTGGCGGCGGGGTTGCAGCAGGGCGGGGGTGCAGCAGGGCGGGTGTGGGGGTGCAGCAGGGCGGGGGTGCAGCAGGGTGGGTGTGGGGGTGCAGCAGGGTGGCGGCGGGGTTGCAGCAGGGCGGGGTGCAGCAGGGCGGGTGTGGGGGTGCAGCAGGGCGGGGGTGCAGCAGGGTGGGTGTGGGGGTGCAGCAGGGTGGCGCGGGGTTGCAGCAGGGCGGGGGTGCAGCAGGGCGGGTGTGGGGGTGCAGCAGGGCGGGGGTGCAGCAGGGTGGGTGTGGGGGTGCAGCAGGGTGGCGGCGGGGTTGCAGCAGGGCGGGGGTGCAGCAGGGCGGGTGTGGGGGTGCAGCAGGGCGGGGGTGCAGCAGGGTGGGTGTGGGGGTGCAGCAGGGTGGCGGCGGGGTTGCAGCAGGGCGGGGGTGCAGCAGGGCGGGTGTGGGGGTGCAGCAGGGCGGGGGTGCAGCAGGGTGGGTGTGGGGGTGCAGCAGGGTGGCGGCGGGGTTGCAGCAGGGCGGGGGTGCAGCAGGGCGGGTGTGGGGGTGCAGCAGGGCGGGGGTGCAGCAGGGTGGGTGTGGGGGTGCAGCAGGGTGGCGGCGGGGTTGCAGCAGGGCGGGGGTGCAGCAGGGCGGGTGTGGGGGTGCAGCATGGCGGGGGTGCAGCAGGGTGGGTGTGGAGGTGCAGCAGGGTGGCGGCGGGGTTGCAGCAGGGCAGGGGTGCAGCAGGGTGGGTGTGGGGGTGCAGCAGGGCGGGGGTGCAGCAGGGCAGGGGTGCAGCAGGGTGGGTGTGGGGGTGCAGCAGGGCGGGGGTGCAGCAGGGTGGGTGTGGGGGTGCAGCAGGGTGGCGGCGGGGTTGCAGCAGGGCGGGGGTGCAGCAGGGTGGGTGTGGAGGTGCAGCAGGGTGGCGGCCGGGTTGCAGCAGGGTGGGGGTGCAGCAGGGCGGGTGTGGGGGTGCAGCAGGGCGGGGGTGCAGCAGGGTGGGTGTGGGGGTGCAGCAGGGTGGCGGCGGGGTTGCAGCAGGGCGGGGGTGCAGCAGGGCGGGTGTGGGGGTGCAGCAGGGCGGGGGTGCAGCAGGGTGGGTGTGGGGGTGCAGCAGGGTGGCGGCGGGGTTGCAGCAGGGCGGGGGTGCAGCAGGGCGGGTGTGGGGGTGCAGCAGGGCGGGGGTGCAGCAGGGTGGGTGTGGGGGTGCAGCAGGGTGGCGGCGGGGTTGCAGCATGGCGGGGGTGCAGCAGGGCGGGTGTGGGGGTGCAGCAGGGCGGGGGTGCAGCAGGGTGGGTGTGGGGGTGCAGCAGGGTGGCGGCGGGGTTGCAGCAGGGCGGGGGTGCAGCAGGGCGGGTGTGGGGGTGCAGCAGGGCGGGGGTGCAGCAGGGTGGGTGTGGGGGTGCAGCAGGGTGGCGGCGGGGTTGCAGCAGGGCGGGGGTGCAGCAGGGCGGGTGTGGGGGTGCAGCAGGGCGGGGGTGCAGCAGGGTGGGTGTGGGGGTGCAGCAGGGTGGCGGCGGGGTTGCTGCAGGGCGGGGGTGCAGCAGGGCGGGTGTGGGGGTGCAGCAGGGCGGGGGTGCAGCAGGGTGGGTGTGGGGGTGCAGCAGGGTGGCGGCGGGGTTGCAGCAGGGCGGGGGTGCAGCAGGGTGGGTGTGGAGGTGCAGCAGGGTGGCGGCCGGGTTGCAGCAGGGCGGGGGTGCAGCAGGGCGGGTGTGGGGGTGCAGCAGGGCGGGGGTGCAGCAGGGCGGGTGTGGGGGTGCAGCAGGGCGGGGGTGCAGCAGGGTGGGTGTGGGGGTGCAGCAGGGTGGCCGCGGGGTTGCAGCAGGGCGGGGGTGCAGCAGGGCGGGTGTGGGGGTGCAGCAGGGCGGGGGTGCAGCAGGGTGGGTGTGGGGGTGCAGCAGGGTGGCGGCGGGGTTGCAGCAGGGCGGGGGTGCAGCAGGGTGGGTGTGGGGGTGCAGCAGGGTGGCGGCGGGGTTGCAGCAGGGCGGGGGTGCAGCAGGGCGGGTGTGGGGGTGCAGCATGGCGGGGGTGCAGCAGGGTGGGTGTGGAGGTGCAGCAGGGTGGCGGCGGGGTTGCAGCAGGGCGGGGGTGCAGCAGGGCGGGTGTGGGGGTGCAGCAGGGCGGGGGTGCAGCAGGGTGGGTGTGGGGGTGCAGCAGGGTGGCGGCGGGGTTGCAGCAGGGCGGGGGTGCAGCAGGGTGGGTGTGGAGGTGCAGCAGGGTGGCGGCGGGGTTGCAGCAGGGCGGGGGTGCAGCAGGGCGGGTGTGGGGGTGCAGCAGGGCGGGGGTGCAGCAGGGCGGGTGTGGGGGTGCAGCAGGGCGGGGGTGCAGCAGGGTGGGTGTGGGGGTGCAGCAGGGTGGCGGCGGGGTTGCAGCAGGGCGGGGGTGCAGCAGGGTGGGTGTGGAGGTGCAGCAGGGTGGCGGCCGGGTTGCAGCAGGGCGGGGGTGCAGCAGGGCGGGTGTGGGGGTGCAGCAGGGCGGGGGTGCAGCAGGGTGGGTGTGGGGGTGCAGCAGGGTGGCGGCGGGGTTGCAGCAGGGCGGGGGTGCAGCAGGGCGGGTGTGGGGGTGCAGCAGGGCGGGGGTGCAGCAGGGTGGGTGTGGGGGTGCAGCAGGGTGGCGGCGGGGTTGCAGCAGGGCGGGGGTGCAGCAGGGCGGGTGTGGGGGTGCAGCAGGGCGGGGGTGCAGCAGGGTGGGTGTGGGGGTGCAGCAGGGTGGCGGCGGGGTTGCAGCAGGGCGGGGGTGCAGCAGGGTGGGTGTGGGGGTGCAGCAGGGTGGCGGCGGGGTTGCAGCAGGGCGGGGGTGCAGCATGGTGGGTGTGGGGGTGCAGCAGGGTGGCGTCCGGGTTGCAGCAGGGCGGGGGTGCAGCAGGGCGGGTGTGGGGGTGCAGCAGGGCGGGGGTGCAGCAGGGCGGGTGTGGGGGTGCAGCAGGGCGGGGGTGCAGCAGGGTGGGTGTGGGGGTGCAGCAGGGTGGCGGCGGGGTTGCAGCAGGGCGGGGGTGCAGCAGGGTGGGTGTGGAGGTGCAGCAGGGTGGCGGCGGGGTTGCAGCAGGGCGGGGGTGCAGCAGGGCGGGTGTGGGGGTGCAGCAGGGCGGGGGTGCAGCAGGGCGGGTGTGGGGGTGCAGCAGGGCGGGGGTGCAGCAGGGTGGGTGTGGGGGTGCAGCAGGGTGGCGGCGGGGTTGCAGCAGGGCGGGGGTGCAGCAGGGTGGGTGTGGAGGTGCAGCAGGGTGGCGGCCGGGTTGCAGCAGGGCGGGGGTGCAGCAGGGCGGGTGTGGGGGTGCAGCAGGGCGGGGGTGCAGCAGGGTGGGTGTGGGGGTGCAGCAGGGTGGCGGCGGGGTTGCAGCAGGGCGGGGGTGCAGCAGGGCGGGTGTGGGGGTGCAGCAGGGCGGGGGTGCAGCAGGGTGGGTGTGGGGGTGCAGCAGGGTGGCGGCGGGGTTGCAGCAGGGCGGGGGTGCAGCAGGGCGGGTGTGGGGGTGCAGCAGGGCGGGGGTGCAGCAGGGTGGGTGTGGGGGTGCAGCAGGGTGGCGGCGGGGTTGCAGCAGGGCGGGGGTGCAGCAGGGTGGGTGTGGGGGTGCAGCAGGGTGGCGGCGGGGTTGCAGCAGGGCGGGGGTGCAGCATGGTGGGTGTGGGGGTGCAGCAGGGTGGCGTCCGGGTTGCAGCAGGGCGGGGGTGCAGCAGGGCGGGTGTGGGGGTGCAGCAGGGCGGGGGTGCAGCAGGGCGGGTGTGGGGGTGCAGCAGGGCGGGGGTGCAGCAGGGTGGGTGTGGGGGTGCAGCAGGGTGGCGGCGGGGTTGCAGCAGGGCGGGGGTGCAGCAGGGTGGGTGTGGAGGTGCAGCAGGGTGGCGGCGGGGTTGCAGCAGGGCGGGGGTGCAGCAGGGCGGGTGTGGGGGTGCAGCAGGGCGGGGGTGCAGCAGGGCGGGTGTGGGGGTGCAGCAGGGCGGGGGTGCAGCAGGGTGGGTGTGGGGGTGCAGCAGGGTGGCGGCGGGGTTGCAGCAGGGCGGGGGTGCAGCAGGGCGGGTGTGGGGGTGCAGCAGGGCGGGGGTGCAGCAGGGTGGGTGTGGGGGTGCAGCAGGGTGGCGGCGGGGTTGCAGCAGGGCGGGGGTGCAGCAGGGCGGGTGTGGGGGTGCAGCAGGGCGGGGGTGCAGCAGGGTGGGTGTGGGGGTGCAGCAGGGCGGGGGTGCAGCAGGGCGGGTGTGGGGGTGCAGCAGGGCGGGGGTGCAGCAGGGTGGGTGTGGGGGTGCAGCAGGGTGGCGGCGGGGTTGCAGCAGGGCGGGGGTGCAGCAGGGTGGGTGTGGAGGTGCAGCAGGGTGGCGGCCGGGTTGCAGCAGGGCGGGGGTGCAGCAGGGCGGGTGTGGGGGTGCAGCAGGGCGGGGGTGCAGCAGGGTGGGTGTGGGGGTGCAGCAGGGTGGCGGCGGGGTTGCAGCAGGGCGGGGGTGCAGCAGGGCGGGTGTGGGGGTGCAGCAGGGCGGGGGTGCAGCAGGGTGGGTGTGGGGGTGCAGCAGGGTGGCGGCGGGGTTGCAGCAGGGCGGGGGTGCAGCAGGGCGGGTGTGGGGGTGCAGCAGGGCGGGGGTGCAGCAGGGTGGGTGTGGGGGTGCAGCAGGGTGGCGGCGGGGTTGCAGCAGGGCGGGGGTGCAGCAGGGTGGGTGTGGGGGTGCAGCAGGGTGGCGGCGGGGTTGCAGCAGGGCGGGGGTGCAGCATGGTGGGTGTGGGGGTGCAGCAGGGTGGCGTCCGGGTTGCAGCAGGGCGGGGGTGCAGCAGGGCGGGTGTGGGGGTGCAGCAGGGCGGGGGTGCAGCAGGGCGGGTGTGGGGGTGCAGCAGGGCGGGGGTGCAGCAGGGTGGGTGTGGGGGTGCAGCAGGGTGGCGGCGGGGTTGCAGCAGGGCGGGGGTGCAGCAGGGTGGGTGTGGAGGTGCAGCAGGGTGGCGGCGGGGTTGCAGCAGGGCGGGGGTGCAGCAGGGCGGGTGTGGGGGTGCAGCAGGGCGGGGGTGCAGCAGGGCGGGTGTGGGGGTGCAGCAGGGCGGGGGTGCAGCAGGGTGGGTGTGGGGGTGCAGCAGGGTGGCGGCGGGGTTGCAGCAGGGCGGGGGTGCAGCAGGGTGGGTGTGGAGGTGCAGCAGGGTGGCGGCCGGGTTGCAGCAGGGCGGGGGTGCAGCAGGGCGGGTGTGGGGGTGCAGCAGGGCGGGGGTGCAGCAGGGTGGGTGTGGGGGTGCAGCAGGGTGGCGGCGGGGTTGCAGCAGGGCGGGGGTGCAGCAGGGCGGGTGTGGGGGTGCAGCAGGGCGGGGGTGCAGCAGGGTGGGTGTGGGGGTGCAGCAGGGTGGCGGCGGGGTTGCAGCAGGGCGGGGGTGCAGCAGGGCGGGTGTGGGGGTGCAGCAGGGCGGGGGTGCAGCAGGGTGGGTGTGGGGGTGCAGCAGGGTGGCGGCGGGGTTGCAGCAGGGCGGGGGTGCAGCAGGGTGGGTGTGGGGGTGCAGCAGGGTGGCGGCGGGGTTGCAGCAGGGCGGGGGTGCAGCATGGTGGGTGTGGGGGTGCAGCAGGGTGGCGTCCGGGTTGCAGCAGGGCGGGGGTGCAGCAGGGCGGGTGTGGGGGTGCAGCAGGGCGGGGGTGCAGCAGGGCGGGTGTGGGGGTGCAGCAGGGCGGGGGTGCAGCAGGGTGGGTGTGGGGGTGCAGCAGGGTGGCGGCGGGGTTGCAGCAGGGCGGGGGTGCAGCAGGGTGGGTGTGGAGGTGCAGCAGGGTGGCGGCGGGGTTGCAGCAGGGCGGGGGTGCAGCAGGGCGGGTGTGGGGGTGCAGCAGGGCGGGGGTGCAGCAGGGCGGGTGTGGGGGTGCAGCAGGGCGGGGGTGCAGCAGGGTGGGTGTGGGGGTGCAGCAGGGTGGCGGCGGGGTTGCAGCAGGGCGGGGGTGCAGCAGGGTGGGTGTGGAGGTGCAGCAGGGTGGCGGCCGGGTTGCAGCAGGGCGGGGGTGCAGCAGGGCGGGTGTGGGGGTGCAGCAGGGCGGGGGTGCAGCAGGGTGGGTGTGGGGGTGCAGCAGGGTGGCGGCGGGGTTGCAGCAGGGCGGGGGTGCAGCAGGGCGGGTGTGGGGGTGCAGCAGGGCGGGGGTGCAGCAGGGTGGGTGTGGGGGTGCAGCAGGGTGGCGGCGGGGTTGCAGCAGGGCGGGGGTGCAGCAGGGCGGGTGTGGGGGTGCAGCAGGGCGGGGGTGCAGCAGGGTGGGTGTGGGGGTGCAGCAGGGTGGCGGCGGGGTTGCAGCAGGGCGGGGGTGCAGCAGGGTGGGTGTGGGGGTGCAGCAGGGTGGCGGCGGGGTTGCAGCAGGGCGGGGGTGCAGCATGGTGGGTGTGGGGGTGCAGCAGGGTGGCGTCCGGGTTGCAGCAGGGCGGGGGTGCAGCAGGGCGGGTGTGGGGGTGCAGCAGGGCGGGGGTGCAGCAGGGCGGGTGTGGGGGTGCAGCAGGGCGGGGGTGCAGCAGGGTGGGTGTGGGGGTGCAGCAGGGTGGCGGCGGGGTTGCAGCAGGGCGGGGGTGCAGCATGGTGGGTGTGGGGGTGCAGCAGGGTGGCGTCCGGGTTGCAGCAGGGCGGGGGTGCAGCAGGGCGGGTGTGGGGGTGCAGCAGGGCGGGGGTGCAGCAGGGCGGGTGTGGGGGTGCAGCAGGGCGGGGGTGCAGCAGGGTGGGTGTGGGGGTGCAGCAGGGTGGCGGCGGGGTTGCAGCAGGGCGGGGGTGCAGCAGGGTGGGTGTGGAGGTGCAGCAGGGTGGCGGCGGGGTTGCAGCAGGGCGGGGGTGCAGCAGGGCGGGTGTGGGGGTGCAGCAGGGCGGGGGTGCAGCAGGGCGGGTGTGGGGGTGCAGCAGGGCGGGGGTGCAGCAGGGTGGGTGTGGGGGTGCAGCAGGGTGGCGGCGGGGTTGCAGCAGGGCGGGGGTGCAGCAGGGTGGGTGTGGAGGTGCAGCAGGGTGGCGGCCGGGTTGCAGCAGGGCGGGGGTGCAGCAGGGCGGGTGTGGGGGTGCAGCAGGGCGGGGGTGCAGCAGGGTGGGTGTGGGGGTGCAGCAGGGTGGCGGCGGGGTTGCAGCAGGGCGGGGGTGCAGCAGGGCGGGTGTGGGGGTGCAGCAGGGCGGGGGTGCAGCAGGGTGGGTGTGGGGGTGCAGCAGGGTGGCGGCGGGGTTGCTGCAGGGCGGGGGTGCAGCAGGGTGGGTGTGGGGGTGCAGCAGGGCGGGGGTGCAGCAGGGTGGGTGTGGGGGTGCAGCAGGGTGGCGGCGGGGTTGCAGCAGGGCGGGGCTGCAGCAGGGTGGGTGTGGGGGTGCAGCAGGGCGGGGCTGCAGCGGGGTGTCGGCAGGACCTGGGGAGCTGGGTGCAAGGACCGGGGGAGCAGAAGGCTTTGGGGCCGGAGGATGGGGGTCGGCAGCCTCGTGGGTCTGGGGTCTGGCACCTGCAGGCCTGCGGATCAGAGGCGAAGGGTCCGGGGCCTTGGGGACTAAGAAGCTGGTCAGGGAACCGGGTCCGGACACTGGGCAGTGAGGCCTTGCGGCCAGATTGGGGGTCTGGGGTCTAAGACGTGGGGGTCCGGGACGTGGGGGTCAGGGTCTGGGGTCCAGGGACTTCGGGTCAGAGGTCTTGGCGTTCAAGGACTTGGGGTCATAGAACTTGGGGTTCAGGGACGTGGGGGTCAGGGTCTGGGTCAGAGGTCTTGGGGGTCAGGGTCTGGGTCAGAGGTCTTGGGGGTCAGGGTCTGGGTCAGAGGTCTTGGGGGTCAGGGTCTGGGTCAGAGGTCTTGGGGGTCAGGGTCTGGGTCAGAGGTCTTGGGGGTCAGGGTCTGGGTCAGAGGTCTTGGGGGTCAGGGTCTGGGTCAGAGGTCTTGGGGGTCAGGGTCTGGGTCAGAGGTCTTGGGGGTCAGGGTCTGGGTCAGAGGTCTTGGGGGTCAGGGTCTGGGTCAGAGGTCTTGGGGGTCAGGGTCTGGGTCAGAGGTCTTGGGGGTCAGGGTCTGGGTCAGAGGTCTTGGGGGTCAGGGTCTGGGTCAGAGGTCTTGGGGGTCAGGGTCTGGGTCAGAGGTCTTGGGGGTCAGGGTCTGGGTCAGAGGTCTTGGGGGTCAGGGTCTGGGTCAGAGGTCTTGGGGGTCAGGGTCTGGGTCAGAGGTCTTGGGGGTCAGGGTCTGGGGCCCGAGCACTTGGGTTCGGGGTCCCGAGCTCCTGTGGCTCAGAACTGGAGTCAGGGGTCTGGGGTCTGTCGGCCTGGAGGGCTGAGGGTCGTGGGGCTGAGGCTGGGCCCCTCGATGCCCCTCGATTGTGCTGAGCCCCGGGCAGCACGGCCGGCCCATAACGCCGCCCTTCCCGACTGGCCGGCCCTTCCGCTCACCGCGTCCTCACCCCGCCGCCGGGAAGCCCTGAAACCCCAGTGAGCTCCGGGTGCGCGCGCACACAGGAAACTCGGGCGCGGCCTTCTGATTGGTCGGCCCCGTGCCCGGTGCATCCTGGGAGTTGTAGTCCTTGACCACGCCTCCCGCCCCTCCCGCGGAAAAGGTCCTGGATGCTTGGCTGAGCTGGGCTAGAGGGAGGTGGGCAGGGTGCAGCCATTTTTGGTCGCCAGCGAGCCAGCTGGGGGACCCACAGTCCTTCTCTGCAGGTACATCCGTAACCTGGAGCCTGGCGTAGGTCAGACTCTTCTGAACTGGAGAGAGACTGCAGGGTGTGTAAGAGTCTTAAAGCCCCCCTTCTTGACTCTATGAAGATGATGATCTCTTTGTCTCTGGCTGTCTCTCTATTCAGAGAAAGAGGTGAAAGAATGCATCCTGCCCTACAGATAGGACTTGTTACCATCCCCAAAAAATGTTTACAGAGGATCAGCGGCTACAGGAGTCTTGGGAGACCTTCCCTGATCTCTTGTCATGTCCACAGTCTGGGCTTCAAGCCACGTTTGCAGGATTCCAGAAGGAATCTTTGGGACTGACTTTTTGTTATTGTTCTTGTGGTCGTTGTTCTTTGTTTTTGTATAGAGACAGAAATGGAGAGGAAAGGGGGAAATAGAAAGGAGAGAGAGACAGACTCCTGCATCCCTGCTTAAGACTCATGGAGCTTCTGCCCTGCAGTTTGGGGCACGGGGTTTGAACCTGCAACCTGGTGCATGGGAAGGTGTATTCTCAACCAGGTGTGCCACCACGCTGTCCTAATCCTTTCTTTCCACTGTATGTTATGTGGCTCCAGAGAAAGAACAGAGGGACACTGGTGTGTGTACCATTTTGCTGAGAAGTCCGCCCCCCCCCCAACCAGCTGCTGTTTTTTTTTTATTCCATTCTGTATAACTCAGGAGATAATAGAAAGGGGAAGAGAGGTCCCAGCACCACTCCCACACCATGCATGGAGCTCCCATACAGTTCAGGGGACTGAACCCTGCCTCCTGCTAGTTAAACCATTGGCTCTCCCCACTGAGCCTTCTCTCAGCCCTCAAATGATCTTCACTTAAGGAATTTGTTTAAGGATCTATTTATTTTTATGATAGAGAAAGCAGAGAGGGAGAGGGAGAGAACAGCACTCAAGCTTTGACATATTCAGTGCTGGGGATCCAACCCTGGACCTCTTGCATGCAAGTCCTGTACTCTACTGCTGAGTATCTGCCCGGGGGGCTGGGGAACTAACTGGCTGTTCTTAGCATTCCTGGGTTTATTTAAGAGGAGCATGGCCAAGAGTCAGGCAGTAGTGCAGCGGATTAAGCGCACGTGGCACAAAGCACAAGGACCAGCCTAAGGATCCCGGTTCGAGCCCCCCGGCTCCCCACCTGCAGGGGAGTCACTTCTCAGGTGGTGAAGCAGGTCTGCAGGTGTCTGTCTTTCTCTCTGTCTTCCCCTCCTCTCTCCATTTCTCTCTGTCCTATCCAACAACAATGAAATCAATAACAACAACAATAATAACAACAAGGGCAACAAAAGGTAATAAATAAAAATAATTAAAAAAAAGAGGAGCACGGCCTCCAGCAAGAGATTCCTCACAAGTCTCTGTCTTCTCTGATCCTGCAGTGTAACTCCTCGGTCCTTCAATAATAGACAAAAGTCGGAGTCCGGAGTCTGTTTCTCTGATGTCCAAATACCTTCAGTTTACCACTAGTATCTGCTGTTAGACGCAGGTGCTTAATCTTGAGGAAGAGTACATTCCTTTCAGCGAGCCCTGTATTCCTCATCTGTTTCCCAGGGCTGTGCCAAGGAGCCTCACTCATTATGGAACCTTGTTAGGATTGTTTGCTCTGGCTGCTATCATTTTGTAGTGGGACTAGCTTAACAGAAACTTTACTATTGGGGCTGGGTTGTGGCGCACCTGGTTGAGTGCACATATTACAATGTGAAAGGACCCTGGTTCAAGTCCCTGGTCCCCACCTGCAGTGGGAAATTTTGAGTGGGGAAGCAGTGTCGCAGGTGTCTCTCTGTCTCTTCTCCCCTTCCCTCTCATTTTCTGGCTGCCTCTATCCAAGAAATAAATATAATAAAAAAAATTGAAGAAACCTATTTGCATTCTTTCTCTTGCCTTTTTAACCGGTACAGTGAAAACACCCCCCCCTTAGACCTTCACATTTCTAGATATATGTTTGTATGTTTGGAATACGCCCCATGACTACCAACACAGAAGTAGGGTGAAGAGCGTAGATACATAGACATCAGTCCTGAAAATCAGGTGTTGAAAATCAGGGCTGATCAGGTTCTTTATCTCAACACAGTAGATCTAGCCTTTTTTTTTTTTTTAAAAGAAGAACTACTTTGGGTTTCTTAAGGGGTTTATTTATGAGAGACAGCAAGAGAAGGAGAGAGAGAACCAAAGCATCACTCTGGTACTTACAATGCCAGGGACTGAACTCAGCACCTCATGCTTGAAAGTCACTTTTTTTTTTTGCCTCCAGGGTTATCGTTGGGGCTCTGTGCCTGCACGACAAAAACACTGCTCCTGGCAGCCATCTTTTTTCCATTTTTGCTGCTGCTGTTGTTGTTGAATAGGACTGAGAGAAAAGGGGAAGACAGAAAGGGGTAGAGAAAGATAGACACCTGCAGATGTGTCTCACCGCTTGTTAAGTGACTCCCCTGCAGGTGGGAGCCAGAGGCTCGAACCCGGATCCTTGAGCTAGTCTATGTGCTTCGCAGTGTGTGCGCTTAATCCAGTGTGCTGCCACCCAGCCCCTGAGAGTCACTTCTTATCCACTGTGTCTCCTCCCAGGCCGTGAACTCTGTGTTTCTTTTAAATAACTGTAACAAGGGGAAAAAATACCTGACCTCGGGAAAACACAGATTGCTACATCTTCTTTCACACAAATGTCCGGGAGCAAAGCTGACTACTCACTGGAGAGTTTCCCTCCTTATGCAACTATAGATTCTGTTCCTCTTTTTTCCTTAGGAAAATTAAACTTGAAAAGTATAATCTGCTACTTAAGGCTTGGGTTGTTATAAAGTCCTAAAAAAAAAAAAATCTGTCTTCCTTAGAACACGTGCAGGTACAACACTGTGATGCAACCCCGTGGAAGTTGCAGTTGCTGATTCTAAAGTTAATCCAGTCAAGGAGTTTGAAAAGCTGGTAAATTCTCCCATCAAGAGAAACACTTTTCAGGGCCGGGCGGTGGCGCACCTGGTTAAGTGCACACATTACAGGGCACAAGGATCTGGGTTTGAACCCCTGGTCCCCACCTGCAGGAGGAGAGCTTCACAAGTGGTGAAGCAAAGCTACAGGTGTCTCTCTTTCTCCCTCTCCCTCTCTATCCCCCCTCCCCTCTCAATTTCTGACTGTCTCTATCAAATAATAAATAAAGATAATTTTTTTTTTAAAAAAGAGAAGCTTTCTAGAACAACAAGGTGGATCAGCCTTTCACAGGCACTCCTTCCCTTACATCTTGACAAAGTCTTTGTTTCTAGGAAGATGTGGACAGCAGATGCTCTCAGTGCTGTCATTTGATCTCACAGCTCCCATTTCCACCTTCTCCCGACTCATAATCAATAAAAAGCGCTGCTATATGTGTCTGCGGACTAGCCCCCAGCAGGAGCACTAATCCCCTGTGGAATATTCCTTTGCCGCCAGCCCTGTGCAGAAACTGGGGAGGCGGGGAGCTGAGATCAGTGTCGGAGGAGCACGACCTGGACTCAAGAGGAATTCCTGTGTGTCGGAACAGCCAGAGAGCTAGCTCCCCAGGTCTGATTCCAGAAAGGGAGCAAAGAGATACCCCGACACCGGGGTCAGAAGTCAGCACCGGCCTCCCTGTTCTCCAGCTTCAAGGTGCTGATACCGCAGAGTTATGTTCTCTTGAGGAAAGACATTTCTGAGCTCTAGGAGGATGTCACCAACACCACATTGCTCCACTTCTGATTGAGAATGTTCCCAGCTGTGACCATGGACTGCGAGCTCACACTGACAGACTCAGAGGTCACACAGGCTCCTGTGCTAATTAAGAATAGATATGGTCCCTGGATCAGATCCATGGGGTTATCAGTTAATGGCATTTATATAATTTTCTCATTTTGGGGAGCTACTCTGTAGCCCTAATCCAGCTTTCTAGTCCCATTCTCTGACACCATCTTCCCAGAAAATACTTCTAAGCCCACCTGCGTGTTATAGCTGTCAGGCTCAGGGAAAAATGACTAAAGTCACGGGTCCCTTTGGGACATCCCTTAAGTAGACTTCCCAGCTTCTTCCCACACGAAGACCTGCGCTGTTCCTACCTTTGGGTTCCTGTTTATTAAACAAATTGTCCTGCTATATATCTTACCACCTTTCAGCCACCAGGTTACAGACGCAACCATGACACTATCTTGACTTCCCTGGACAGATTATCTCACCAGAAGCCCACCTCTCCAGAACCCTGCCCTACTAGGGAAAGATAGAAACAGGCTGGTGGTATAAATCTGCCTGCCAACGTCCATGTCCAGCAGAGAAGCAATTACAGAAGCTAGAATACCCACCTTCTGCACCCCATAAAGAATTTTGGTCCATACTCCCAGAGGAATAAAGAATAGGGAAGCTTCCCATGGAGGAGATGAGACACTGAACTCTGGTGGTAGGAACTGTGTGGAATTGTAATCCTGTGGTCTTATAATCTTGTTCATCCTTATTAAATCACTAGTAGAGTTTTTTTTTTTTTTAAAAAAGAAAGACATTTTATGAAATAGGGCAGGGCACTCAGTGACATAAGTCAGAGAAAAGAAAAGGACCCTTTGTGAGCTCACTTAGACATGAATCTGGATGCACTACGCCCACAGGAAGAGGACAGAGCAGTGGGAGGTAGGGGGAGATGGTGAAGGGGTTCAGACTTTCAGGGATAAGAGAGCTCAGTTCGGAGGTGGACATACTTCCCAGCAATGCATTATGTCCTCGAAGCAGCTGGGAGAGTGGTGTTCTCATCACAACAGCTCTAACACAACGGTGGTTACTAGAGCTGAAAGGTGCACACCCAGTGGCCTGACTGTGATAAGCAACATATCCACTGTCTCTCCCCACAGTGCTTCTCAGCTCTGGTTCAAGGTGGTTCTGGGGTTGAACCTGGGACCTTGGTGCCTCGAATTTGAGAGTCTTTTTATAGAATTTCTATGTTGTCTCCCCAGCTCTATTGCAATAAATATTTCACAGCATACGCGTGTACCAAGTCACCATACTGGAAACATAAAACTTGCACAATGTTATCTATTTACCGTATCTCAATAAAACTCAGAAGTGGGGAGAGGTCAACAGTTCCTTTTGAAGCAGACAAGTACTCAGATAAAGTGGCTGGATAAAACGCAAAGCATCTAATTAAAATTGAATTGCATGTAAGCAATATATATATATATATATATATATATATTTTTTTTTTTTTTACCATGTGCTTGTCCTGAATATCATATGGCGGATATGTCTGTCAAATGTTCCTATCCATTTTTTTCCAGGGATTTTATTTTTATCAAGTTTAACTTTATCAAGTGTGACTGGGCATCCTGTATTTTTATTTGTTAAATCTGATTGCATTCTGTCCCTCCCCGCACCAAAAAAAAACCCAAAAAACCACTTCAAAAAAATGAAAAGCAGTCTGAGAGCTTGTAGACTCAGTAGGTAAGGAAGCCAGGAGTGAGGCTTACAGACTTGGGGTTCCAAAGGATGAAGCCCACAAAGTCACTGCGGCAGGTCTGGCCCCCTTCCAAAGCCAGCAGCCTTCTGCTTGCTCTGCCTGCGTGTCCAGAATCTCTTTGCACTTGGCCTCCCAGGAGGAGCCTGTGTCCAGCAAGACTTATTTATAACACAAGTCATTTTCTTTCCAAAGACCCACCAATCCGAGAAAGAATTCTGGGTCCCTGAATAAAATATGTTTCTCATTCTAGCAAGTCAGCCCTCCATCCCCGACAAGACTCACCCTGTTTATTAAAGACATACATCCTGGTCCCTTGCTTCTCCTGCCCCCCCCCCACCCCCGCATCTCTCCGCACCTCCATGCCTCCTCCGCTCCTGCAGCCTTACCAGCCAGCTACACGATGAAAAACGATCAGCTCTGTGGCAGAGTATGAAGTCTTTGACTATAGAATGTAAGCATGCACTTTTATTTTTTTTTCATGGAAAAAAATGTCAGTGTGTGAAAACAAATTGGAAGAAAATACATCTAACTAATAGCATTGTTATGGCTGGGTAGTAAGATTGATGGATGGCCTCATTCTTTTATGTTTATTTATTTAACCTAGCGGTAACTTGAGTTTCAACCCTCCTCTTGAGATTTCGAATTCTCCGGGGTATTTCTCAGCAACAATCACATTAATCATGTTGCAACAGAGACACTTAGGAAAATGCAGCTTTCAGGGCTGACTCTCCTAAACGGAATTCAGATCCTGGGCAAGGGGAGGCGCCTGGGATGCTGCCCAGATCTGCGATTTATAATCATGTCTCTTCCATGTTTGACCGAGGTGGACTGTGAATCTTTGAGGAAACACTGACTTAGACCTTCTTGGGGCAACTTCTGCCCACTTCAGACGCATGACTAAGGTTGGAATATATTTTGACTGATGATGTCAGAGTTATTTTATTGTTGTTTTTGTTTATGAAATTTTTTTTTCAGGTCTAAGCCAGATCTACCTAATTAAAGAGGAAGGTGGAAAGCTTTTGGGAGTAGAATCAAGCACCATGAGTCTCAGAGGTGGGAGCCAGGACGTAGAATGAATAAGCCATAGCTTCTGTGCAGGGTGGTGGCACACCCAGCTAAGTCTACTGAGCATTAAGCACCCATAGTACTAAGAGCAAGGATCTCAGTTTGAGCCCCCAGCTCCCCACCTACACAGAGGTCACTTCACAAGCAATGAAGCAGGTGTTTATCTGCTCCCCCCCCCCCCCGATATTCCCCTCCTTTCTCAATTTCCCTCTGCCCTATGCAATAAAACAGAAAAAATAAAAAGAGCTACCAGGAACTATGGATTTATAGTATGGGCACTGAGCCCTAGCGGTAACCCCGGAGGCTAAAGAAATAAAAATAAAAAGTAAACTACAGCTTCTAGTTCTTCCTAACTTTGGTCTTTCATTCTTCTGTTTCCTAGCCTGTTGTGTGTGTGTTTTTTTTTTGGGGGGGGGGTGTATTATTTGTTTGCTTCCAATTTTTCTTGCCTGCCAAGTGTAAAGTGTATAGCTGCAATGTGAGGGTTTTCAAGGTTTTGTAAATATTTACACTTGGGGGGGGCGAAGTGGTAGGGGGTGTTGGATAAAGCACTACTCCATATCAGCTGCCATACCTCTGGTCCTGCCTGTGCTACAGGTGAGCCCGCTTTCTGGATGGCCCAGGGGCTGTGGTCCCCAGGAGCCCCTCTCGGCCAGAGTCAGAGGGGCACTAGACAGTGTAGCTGACATGGGGACCATTCTCCTGCCTTGTACCCTTGATAGGGGTCCAGTCATCCTTGAAAGAGATTCAACTCCTGCATAGAACTGTAACACGCTGCTGGCTCCACCCTGCTTCCCTCTCCCTCTTGTCTATCCCAGCAGTTCACACACCTTGTTCTGCAGCTGTTTCTCCTGACGCTCCGAATGCCTGGCCTGCTGTGGTGCTTTACAGCCCACTCATGGACATCGTCCCTCATGCCTTCTCTCTGTCTCTTTCTCTGCTATTCTACTTATGAAGTTTTAGTGAGTGAGAGATACAGAGAGTCAGAGAGGCCAGAACCCTGCTCAGCTCTGGTTGATGGTGGTGCTAAGGATTGAACCTGGGACTTCAGAACCTCAGGCATGAAAGCCCACAATGCTTGGGGCTGGGTGGTGGCACACCTGGTAAAGCACACACATTACAGTACACAGGGATCCAGGTTTAATCCTCCGGTCCCCAGGGGGAAAGCTTCACGAGTGGTGAGGCAGGAATGCAGCTGTCCCTCTGTCTCTCTCCCTCTCTATCTCCCCCTCCCCTCTCAATTTCTCTCTGCCTCTATCCAATAATAAATACATAAAATGAGTATTTCCCCCCTTTTGTTACCCTTGTTGTTGTAGCCTTGTTGTGGTCATTATTGTTGTTGATGTCATTTGTTGTTGGATAGGACAGAGAGAAATGGAGAGAGGAGGGGAAGACAGAGAGGGGGAGAGAAAGACCTACACCTGCAGACCTGCTTCACCACCTGTGAAGCGACTCCCCTGCAGGTGGGGAGCCGGGGGCTCGAACCGGGATCCTTACACCAGTCCTTGCACTTTGCACCACGTGCGCCTAACCTGCTGCCTGACCCCCCCAAAATAATTTTTTTAAAAAAGTCCATGATGCTGTCTCCCCAGCAACCCCCCCCCCCAACTCCCGTTTCTTTCTCTATTCCATGAAATGCTCCATAGAATCAGTCATCTCTGCATTGGTGTTCCTACTTGCTTTGGGGTCGTGCTTGGCCGGCCCTGTCTCTCTTGGTGGATCCTCTGCTCCCCTGTAGCCATTAAAACCTGCTCACAGCACAGTTCTGGGGACCAAGGAGGTGGGCCCTTGTACAGTGACTGACTGAATGAAGGAATGCATGGGTCTGCTCAAGGATATCTTTGAGGTCCAGAGATCAGGTGTGTCTTAGCACTTGCTACCCGGCTGGACTTGATGCAGACATCTGACACGCAGACCAAAGACAGGTCCCGAAGACTGACCGAGGCCCGGCAGACTCCTGATTGTCCTAGAAGGCAACCAGAGGCCTTGCGGCTCCCGGGAAGCCTTGCACAGCATGAGCAGAACAGGAACTCTCCAGGCTGTGGATCATCATTGGAGTAAAAATCAAATGACATAGGATCTGTCCAAAATGAAGGATGTTTTAATATTTTGCGTGTAAAAACACTGATATTTGGCTTCTTTTTTATTAAACAGATTTTATTATTTTTTTCAGGATCTTGGCAGCGTAATCATTTTATGGAAGGATGAAATATTCAACCCACCTACCTCAGGACTTCTTCCACGCAATTACCTCGTGGCACACTGGCTGTAATTAGGTTTTCGCCGAGAATTTTTTCCCCAGGTCTGTGTAATAAATGAAATATGACCAGAATTTAAATTTGTCAATTACAAGCAAGCTCAGTACATAAACATACAACAGAGCTGTGAATTCCACACCTCAGGCAGCAGCTGGGGGCAGAGGCTCTGGAAATTAAAATGGAAATAAACCTGCTGACTGGCAAGCTGAAAGTGCCCCCCCCAAGATAGCCACTCCCCCTCCTAATCCTCATGCATGATTCTACCCAAGGGCACCAGCGCTTGATTACTTTTTTTTTTTTTTTGCATAAGACAGAACAAGGAGCGATTTTAATACCAAGGGTTGGTATTAAAATCACCCCCACACAGGGCTCTGAGCTCCTGTCCTTTCAGTTTGCCTGTTTCTGTAGACCAGAGCAAAGGATTTTGGGGTGGGGCCGGGGGAAGCCTCTTGCATTTTGTAGCCCGGCGACCTTGAACTCTCAGAACTGAAGGTCCAGGAACAGGATCTAAGGTCTCCCTGTGGTCTGGTCTGTTAATTGTTCTTGAGGCCTTCTGCAGACCCGCTTCTGCAGAGGGGGTAACTCCAGAGGTCCTCACTGTGGAGGGCTTTGACAAGATCTCTGTCTCATGAAAGCTATCACAAAAGTGGTTGCACTTGAACTTTCAAGAAAGGAGGTAGAGGAAGAGGAGAAAGAGGTGGAGGAGGAGAAAAAGAGAGGAGGATGAGGAGGAGGAGAAAGAGGTGGAGGAGGAGGAAGAAAGAGGAGGAAGAGGAGGAGGAGAAAGAGGAGGCTGGTTGCAGGAGAAAGAGAAAGAGGAAGAGGAGGAGGAGGAGGAGGAGGAGCTCAAAGTTTAATAAATTCTCTGACTACCAGAAACTGATCTAGACAACAGATCTTTCTAAACCATCCTCTCTGTGTTAGGCACCAAGATCAAGGCAGAGTGATAAGCTCGAACCCCAAGTCCTCTGCTTGTCATTAGGGTTCATGATCCAGAGGAGACAGACATATCCTTCTTCTTGTTTATTTTTATTTTCCCTTTTGTTGTCCTTGTTTTTTTATTGTTGTTGTAGTTATTATTGTTATTGTTATTGATGTCAACATTGTTGGATAGGACAGAGAGAAATAGAGAGAGGAGGGGAAGACAGAGAGGGGGAGAGAAAGACAGACACCTGCAGACCTGCACCACCTGTGAAGCGACTCCCCTGCAGGTGGGGAGCCAGGGGGCTCGAACCGGGATCCTTAGGCTGGTCCTTAGGCTTCACGCCATGTGTGCTTAACCCGCTGCGCTAGACATATCCTTCCCAAGTGACAATCTGATTAGGCACTGTCCAAGGGAAAATGTCATTGTGAGCATGTCACATGGTGCGTCCTTCAGAAAGAACTTCCTGGAGGAAGGGACACTAAGCTCAGGCAGGAGAGAACAGCCCAGGCAGGGGAAACAGCACATTCAAAGGTCCTTGTGTCAGGGGCAGTTGGTGGGCAAAGAGCTGGAAATAGTGGCCACTCCAGCACAACTGGAGTTGAGGGAGTGAGGAGGGGGCTGAGGACTTGAGGCTGGGGAGGGGAACAGGTTCTTGAGACCATCCCCCCCCCACACACACACACACGGACACTAGGACTGGAGGCTCTACAGTGTTTTTAGCTAGTCAATTTGGTTAAAATGGCATCCATCTGGATCCAGATCCACCTACTTTTAGCTGTATACAGTCTCTTTCCTTCTCTCTCTCTTCCTCTCCCTCTCCTTTTCTTTTTTCTTCTGCTTCCAGGATTATTGCTGGGGCTTGGTGCCAACACTATGAATTCACTGCTCCTGGTGGCCATTTTTTTTTTTTCCATTTCATTGAAGAGGGCAGAGAGAATTTGGGGGAGGGGGATAAAAAGCGAGAGAGAATGAGAGACACCTGCAGACCTACCTCACTGCTTGTGAAGTGGAGCCCTGAAGGTGGGGAGCCAGGGGGCTCGAACCTGGATCCTTGTGCAGACACTTGCGCTTAGTTCTATGTTGCGCTTGACCTGGCCCCCGTACACATTTCTTGTAGTCGCTGAGTATCCAGAGTCCCTTGCTGAACGATGAGGAGAATTTGACCATCTACTGAACTACTAGGAAGACTACTCAGTGCAACGGGCTTGGCATTTTAATATATATGTTTTCTGTTTTTGTTTCAAAATAATAACAATTATAATAGTAATATCCTGCCTACTCAGTGGAAAGGACTGGGAAGGTCTCCCCATTCAGACCCCAAATTCCTGCCCCTTCCAGACTCCTCTCCTTGTGGTTTATTCTTGAATGAAGAAGGAGGAAGTTGTCTCTCTTGGGGGTGGGGTCCCTGACAAGTGACAGCAGCTGTCCCTCAAGAGCAGCTGCCCCCAAAAGAAAGCTCTTTCTTGCTGTCCTTCTTTCATTTCCAGTCTGTGCCTGTCAGCCTCTGGGCACAGTTGTGAAGCACCGGTGGAATTCCAAAGTCAGATCTGCTTCCTGCTTAATGCACAGCTCTGACAAAATTAAAGAGAGCATTCCAATGCCTGGATTTGGGGCACTGAGGCAGCAGGATGCACTAAACCCAAAGGATCCCCCCAAGGGTTCTCCAGAAAGCAGCAAACACCTTCCAGCGCCAGTCTGTGCCCACTAGGGAAGCCAGCACTGGGATCTTACCTGCTGGCGTTCCAGTCTGGACCCTGCTGCTTCTCTCTCTAGGCTGAGAAATGGTTCAAGGTCAGGCAGCAGTTTGTTTGCAGAGCCTGATTCCCATGCAAATCTGTATTTTGTGCCTGTGGTTTACCAGCTATTGTGGGAGAAGAAAGTAATGTCCTCCTACCTTTCCAGGTTCTGGGCAGAGTCCCCCAGTAACAAAAGACAGATTGGGGGGGCAAGGGAGAGGGAGGGAAAGGGAGGGAGAGGGCGGGAGAGGGAAGAGGGAGAGGAAGGGGAGGGGGAAGGAGAGGGAGGGGGGAGGGGAGAGGGAGAGGGAGAGGGAGAGGGAGAGGGAGAGGGAGAGGGAGAGGGAGAGGTGTCTTAATAGGCTTACCTCTGGTATCATGGGAAGCACTCAGAGAAATGGAATACTAATTCCAGGGGCATTGAAGCCACCTGCTTAAATAAATATCAGCCCCAACTGAAGACAAAAGCAAGCCAAGGGCCAGCCTGACCCTAAGGCTGTGAGAGGAGTATCTGAGTTTCTGATCATTCCAGCCACTGTCCCTTTCCTGACACAGAGCTGTCAGGACTTGCTGTACAAATGCAAATGTCCCCGCAGGAGAGTAATTGCTAGTCTGTTTGCACAACTACTTCTGTGTCTGCAGTTTCTCAAAAATAATCACCTCAGAACCGGTGAGGGCATATTCAGTTACCTCTCAGCCCGGTGCATAGCACCGCCTTTTAGCACTGAGTGCTCACCACACCCCTATGAAGCCCCTCAACCCCACCCCGGGAACCAGGGGAAGCTCACTGAGCGCAGGCTCAGAGTCCCCCTGGCCTGGCCGAGCATCTCTAGTCCTGTGAACACCCCCCCCCACACACACACACACACACACTTTCTCTCCCTCCCTTTCTCAGCCCTGTGTCACCTCATTGTTCAGTGAGGCCACTTTGCACAAGGCACAGCCTTGTTTGTTTGCTTTTTCCAACTACTTTGTGGAGGACATGTTGACTGATAAAGATTGCTGTTGTCAGGTGGCTGAGTGGTGACACACACGTGACAATGTGTAAGAAGAATCCAGGTTCAAACCCCTGGTCCCTCATCTGCAGAAAGAAGCTTCACAAGTGGTGAGGCAGGTCTGCAGGTGTCTCTCTCGCTCACTTTCTTTTTCCCTATCTCCACCGAGAGACTTCTCTCAGGCTGTCTCCACCCAATATATCTTGGTCAGGGTACCCAAGACAGCGGTCACCATGCTTCACCTCACCATTTTCTCTACCTCAGGGCACTGGGCCCCTCAATCCCTTTCTTTTTTTTTTTACTTTAATTTTTTAAAGTCATTTATCTAGTTAGTTGGGACATTGAGAGGGAAAAGGAAATAGTGAGGGATAGAGAGAGACACCTGCAGCCCTGCTTCACCACTGGTGAAGCTTCCCTCCTACAGGTGAGGACTGGGGGCGTGAACCTGGGTCCTTGTGCTTTATAAGGCATGCCTTCCACTGGGTGTGCAACTGACCAATCAGCTTCGGCCGGTGCTCTTTGAATCCTCGCATCTACCACGGTAGAGGCCTGCTTTGTTTCTTAAGTCCCAACTATGAGTGAGATCACTAGCTAACCCTCTTCCTCCCTGAGACTTGGTCCACTTGCGTACGCCCCCCCCCCCATCTTCACCCCAAAGACAGACTAGCCCCTGCCTTCCTTGCAACTAAGTGGGTCTCCACTGAGGATTCAGCCCACTGCTTCCTCATCCAAGCCCCTATCCTTGGACCTGTGGGCTGTCGACTGATCTTGACTGTTATACACAGTGCTGGGCTGAAGACAGGTATACATAGGTCTCTTCAGACAAGTGCCTGTACGGTCTCTGGACTGATGCCTGGAAGAGGACCTGCCAAAGGTATGATGGGTCTATCTTGAGGGTTTCCTGTGTACATCCCAACCAAGAGAAGACACCTGTGTCTGACCCTCAGAGACCTGTTCTTTCTGTGCTGCACTCAGTGGAGATTGAAAGGGACCTTCACTGCACCCCACAATAGCAGGGCTCACGTTCAAGTTCTCAAGAAGCCCAAGGATGTGGGCCTAAAGACAGAGCCAGCCAAGGCCAGGGGCCTTCACGTTTGAAGTCCCTGCTGGTCAGTCCTTCCCAGAGCCAAGGCCAGCTCTGGGGCCCTCAGCATCTTTGCTTGCTTGGATTCTGAGTTTTTGAATGGATCCAGACACACATCAATCCACTTTGATGGATTATTATTTATTTCTTCATTTAGTTAAGTTTTTAGCGTTGTGGTTATCACTAGGCACTAGGGTTTGGTGCCTGCACTGTGAATCCTCTGCCCCCCCCCCCCCACCCAGGCCTTCTACTTTTCTTTATTTTTATTTCTGCCACCAGGGTTATTGCTGGGGCTTATCACTGGCACTTCAAATTCATGGCTCCCAGTGTCCATTTTCCCTTCTTCCTTTTTATTAGACAGGGAAGAAAGACATCGCGCCAGAGAAGGGGGGGTACTGCCATCGGACCCCCCTTTTATTTTTTATATTTTGTTTTTTTCAACAATTGAGACAGAGACATTGAGAGGGAAGAGGGAAGGAGAGAGACAACTGGAGCCTTCCTGAACTGCTCCTGAAGCTTCCCCCCCACAAGTGGAGGCTGGGGGATTACACATGGTGATGTGTGTCACCACCCAGCCTCCTTTTTAATTATCTTTATTTATTTATTGTATAGGGACAGCCAGAAATCGAGAGAGAGAGAGAGAGAGAGAGAGAGAGAGACAGTGAGACACCTGTGGCACTCCACTCTTGAAGCTTTCCTCATGCAGGTGGACACTAGGGCCTTGAACCTGGGTCCTTGTGCACTGTAATATATATATATATATACGCTCAACCAGATGCACCACCACCCAGCTCCCCTCACCCAGAGTCTTTGAGGGATCATTTCTCACATAGAGTTGGTCTCATTGACAAATACAAAGCCATCTGGGAAAAATCAGAAAAGTGATTGAGTGGGTACAACAAATGGCTCTGTCTCTCTCTCTCTCTTTCCAGTAAATAAAGAAGTGAGGAGTACTATCTCAAGAAAAAAAAAAGTATCCCCTCAAAACAAAATCACCCCGATAATCCCTGAACATCGAGACCATTCTACTGCAGATGTCTGCTTGCAAATACTCCCAATCTTTGCCCCTGTGGTTTGGGTTTCGAAGAAAGGAGGATTTCTTCATCTATCCTTCCATTAAAAAACAAAACAAAACAACAACAAAAAAACAACCCAGAAACAGTCTTCTGGTTATCCTTCTAGAAAGACCCTGTCAGCCCTGTTATGCAAAAGCTCCAGAATGAAGCAGAGCCCCGCCCCCGGTTGCCATGGCTACGTGTCGCCCCAGAGGGCAGGAACAGCCTTGCAAAGCCCTGAGCACAAACTGCCTGGGTCTCCCCAGCCCTTCAGGGGCCGCAGGGCCAGAGCTGTTCACTTTCCAGCAGATGCCCCTGAGCCCTGCGCTCCTGGGTCTTGTGCTGCCTGCTCAGCCCGGAGGCTGCCAGAGCTGCTCAGGGGGTGGGAAGGATTTCCTGGCTTGGCCCCAGGCCCCAGGGTCTGGATTTCTGGCATCTTCTCTCTCCTGGTCCTGCACTCACTGCCCATCTGGCGTGCCTGGCCCCTGGGGTGAAGCAAGGCCGGGCTGCAGGCTGGTGGGTAACGTCTAGTGCCCTGCTATGTCTATTTTTAATATTTAAAAGTTTATTTACTTCAATTACACTGTACACATACAAGTTAGAAATTTTATTGCTCCCAGGGAAGATAACGATCTCATTTTATTTTTTTTCCCCTTTTGATTGCTTGTTTTTCTTTTTTTTATTGGTGACTTAATATTGATTTATAAAATGATGAGATAACAGGGGTATAATTCCATACTGTTGCCACCACCAGAATTCTGAGTCTCCATTCCTCCCATAAGAAACTGCAGTGGTTCTCCCAAGGTTGCAGATATGGACTATTATTTCTAAAGCTATAACTATAACCATATAGATATATATACCATTTCTAAAGCTATAACTATATATATATATATATATATATATATATATATATACCATTTTTTTCTATCTTCCTGCCTTCTCTTCCTTCATTTTTAAAAAAATATTTTCATTTATTTTATTATAATGAGAAAGAGTAGATACAGAGGGAAAGATACTGAGAGAAAGAGACCAGAACACTGCTCAGTTCTGGCTTATGGTGGTGCTGCGGATTGAACCTGAGATCTCAGAGCCTCAGGCTTTTAAGGCATTTGCATAACCATTATGCTCTCTCCCCAGCTCCTTCTCTTCCTTTCTAAGTCACACCTACACCTACATCTATTACTTCTAGGTATCCTTCCTTTTTTTTTTTTTAATGCCTTTCTCATTCCAGGTTCTGGTGGAATTGAGGTTCAAAGTCCTCTAGTTTACTTCCCAATCCTTTATCCCTCTGGGAGTGTGGACCAAAATTTTTAGGGTACAGAAGGTGGGAGTTCTGGCTTCTGTAACTGCTTCTTCATTGGACATGGGTGTTAACGGGTGGATCCACACTCCCAGCCTGTTTCTGTCATTCCCTAGTGGGGCAGGGCTCTGGGGAGGTGGGGCTCCAGGACACATTTGGTGATGTCTGCCCAGGGACATCAAGATGGAATCAGAATAGCGTCTGCAACTTGGTGGCTGGAAGTACCCCTGCCTGTTCTGACCACACTGCGGTTAATCAACAACACCACCTGTTGTTTTTTTGTTTGTTTGTTTTTGGTGTGTGTTTGGTTTTTGTTTTGCTTTTTGGAACCAAATTTCTAGGGGAAGTTTCCCAGAAAATATGCTAGAATGCTCTTTGTATTAGTGTTGGTACAACTGCCCGACACCCCAGCCCAGTAGCTGGGGGATACGTGATTTAATTGGGTTCTGACAGCAAGTCTCCATGGGCAAGCAGAGGTTACTGTCATTCCTGTTTTGTAGCCAAGGAACCAGAGGCACAGAGAGGTGAAGTGATTAGCTCAGGGTCCCTTCAGAAAGGGGTGGTTTGGGGGCCAGGCAGTGGTGCGCCCGGCTAAGTGCACATACTACCAAGCACAGGGATCTGGGTTCGAGCCTCCGGCTCCCCATCTGCAGGGGGGATGCTTCACAAATGTTGAAGTAGGTCTGCAGGTGTCTATCTTTCTTCCCCTCTCTATCTCCCTCTCCTCTCTCAATTTCTCTCTGCCCTATCTAATAAAAACTAGAAAAGAAAGAATAAAAAGGAAAAAAGCCGTTAGGAGTGGTGGATTCATAGTGTCAGTGCCAAGACCCAGTGATAACCCTGGTGGCAATAAAATGAATTAGTTAATGAATTAAAAATAAATAAATGAGCCAGGAGGTGGCGCACCTGTTTAAGTGCACACATTTCAGTGTGCATTGAACTGTGTTCAAGCCCCCACCTCCCAACTGTAGGGGGACGTTTCATGAGTGGTGAAGCAAGGCTGCAGGTGTCTCTCTGTCTCTACCTCTCTGTCACCCCCTCCCCTCTCAATTTCTCTGTCTCTATCCAATAATAAATAATTTTTTGCCTCCAGGGTTAATTCTGGGGATCAGCGTCTGCACCACGAATCCACTATTCCTAGAGGCTATTTTTTTCCTGTTTTGTTGCCCTTGTTTTTTATCGTTGTTGTGGTTATTATTGTTGTTGCTATTGATGTCATTGTTGTTGGATAGGGCAGAGAGAAATGGAGAGAGGAGGGGAAGACAGAGGGGGAGAGAAAGACAGACACCTGCAGACCTGCTTCACCGCTTGTGAAGTGACTCCCCTGCAGGTGGGGAGCCAGGGGCTAAAACCGGGATCCTTACTCGGGTCCTTGTACTTTGCGCCATGTGCGCTTAACCTGCTGCGCTATCACCGAGCCCAATAAATAAATTTTTTTAAAGATTTAAAAATAAATACATGGGGTGGGTTCATGTCAATTGCTTGCTGGTTACCTCAAAGTCTTTCCTCTGCCCCTTAAAAGTCACTGCCTTGACAGCGACAGATGGGGATGGGTGGGGTAGAGGGGTCCGCTGGTTCTCTGTACAGAACACTAGAGGTTTCGCCCACATTTTGAAATGTCAGGCTCCACCTGGGAAGATTTGCCAGCTTGGGAAAACACAGCCCAGCGACGTGCTTTGTGTGTCATGTTCCCTCCAGTGGCAGGATTTGAGTTCACAACCTCTGCTCAGAAGACAGTGCTTCTCTCTCTCTGATAGTCAGAAATCCCTCAGCCCAGCATCCTCCTGTCTGCAGACAAGACTGAGCAGAGTCCTCTCTGTAGGATTCACACAAGAGCTTTCCTCTCTGCTGGGTTTGTAAAGCAACTGGTCTGTGTTCACTGCAAGAGCAAATTACCTGCAAGAATATCTTCATGCCAGGTGCCCTGCCATCTTGTTCCCCTGACTTGGCTCCCTCAACACACATACAGCCAGGAGTCTCCATCCTAGAAGGGGAGCAGCAAAAATAATGCCTCCTTTTATGAGAGAGAGAGAGAGAGAGAGAGAGAGAGAGAGAGAGGAGACGACAGCTCCTACTTACACAATGCTGGGAATTGAACCGCAGGCCTCAGGCACACAAGACAAGCTCTCTGTCTGCTGAAGCCACCTCCAGGGCCCCTAGAACCATGCGTCAGGGGTTCCATTCTTTCCTTTGCCCCTGCTTCCTCCCCTTGGGAGTGGGGGCCTGGCTTCCAAAGACCACAGCTCTGAAGACCTCAAGATTTATTTCCAAACTCTGGCCTCTGCTTCCTCTAGCCCTGGGGCTGGAGGCAGAAATGGCTCTAGCCTGTCTGTGGGGGCTGCTGATCCAGAAGCTTCCACTGTATTCCACCTTGTTCTTGCCTTCCTAAACCCTCTCTTTAATGAGCTGCCCTCAGATGGCCCGGTTTGAGAGTTTCCTGCTGGGACTCCTTGCTTCCCCCACTTTTTATGACTCATGGCCTGATTGTTTTCCCGCCCAGCACTTCTGCCTTCATTTATTATTCATCTGCCTCCCTGAGGCCTTTCTCCTCCCTCCAGTGTGAGCTTGCAGAGGTCCAGGCCTTTACTGATCCCTCGCCAAACATGTCCCTTGCAGTCAGGGTGGGGTCTGTCTTCTGGCTTTGCTATCTGTGTATGTGTGTGTGTGTGTGTGTGTGTGTGTGTGTGTGTGTGTGTGTGTGTGTGTTTCCTAGTCCCTGAAACACAGGTCAGAGCAGAATGGGATGTGTTCCTCCCAAAGACTCCACAGAAACCCCCTTCCAGACTCTGTTTTGTAATGGGATAGAATTCTCCAAACAGAAATCACAATACTCCAAACCAAGCCAGGCGGCTGAGTATGAATTTTATTTAAGCCAACTCAGCTGAAGGTCCAGCCCAGGGAAGACTCACACAGGAGCCACCCAAGGACTGAATGCCTAAGCACGGCCACAAGCAACTTTTTATACTGTTTGCAGCAGGTGTCAGCATTGGTTACTTACAATATTTTGCAGTTTCCAGGACTTGGCTCGTTTACCTGAAATCTAATGACTAGGGGGCTTTGAGGCTTGCACGACATCTTGGTACAGAAACATCTTGTTTTTCCAGAAGCAAACATCTACCTTACTGAAAGCGGCGGGGGTTTAAAGAAGCGGAAAGTGAGCAATATTCCTACCCTAGGTCTGTACATTTTTAACCTTTCTATTGTCCTGGTGCCTGACCAACATCTGGGTTGGCCTCTGAACTATGCCAGCAATTCCTTGATTATACCTGTACCCATTTTTTATACTTATTTATTTATTTTACCTGTTGTTGCCCTTGTTTTTTTTAATCATTGTTGTGGTTATTACTGTTGTTGTTATTGATGTCCTCTTTGTTGGATAGGACAGAGAGAAATGTGTCGGGCATTAGACCAGCTCCCCCTGCTTCATGCTGCATTGCTGATAGTATGGCCTATTTACATAATCATTGTTTTGCCTGATCTAGCTTCTTTCAACCTCAAGACCCGCCCTGCCTGCAGGGTATATTAATCCCACCAGTTAAAACCATCGCAACAGTTGCTAGGGACGCTTCCACCTTCCCAGCATGCCTTTGGCCTCTGTCCACCCCCTTTCCTAGCCATTTCCGTTTCCGACTTGCCACTTCCGGTTTTATCCCATAAAGCCCACTTCTGTTCCTGGTTTCACTCTCTTTTCTCTCCCACGTCCCCACCTGGAGAAGGGCTGGCCTGCAGAGCGGGAGGCGGCCACTGTGGTTTGGCGCCATGTGGCTTAACCCACTGTGCTCACGCCCGACTCTAGAATAAAGAATAAAGAATTATATTACCATGCCACCACGAGTTCCTGGATCCTCTCTCCCATCCACAACGCTAGCCCAGCAGAAATGGAGAGAGGAGGGGAAGACAGAGAGGGGGAGAGAAAGACAGACACCTGCAGACCCGCTTCACCGCCTGTGAAGCGACTCCCCTGCAGGTGGAGAGCTGGGGACTCGAACCAGGATCCTTACTCGGGTCCTGTGCTTCATGCCACCCTCTGCACCACCGCCCGACTCCCTACCTGTACCCATTTTTAACCCTCACAGTTTCAGGGAGCGAGCAAAGCTGGGTTGCCTTGTGCTTCTCTCCCTGGCTGTGCTGCTGCCTCCCCAGGCTCACTCTGGACAGCTCTCACTGATGTAGAATTATGTTCTTGTCATCAGGGTCAAGGCCAAGTGCCTTTTACCCAGCAGGCTGTGTGCACTGGGCAGTGTGGTGGGATGGGAAGTGCAAGGTCCCCGATGCAGAGTACCTGCCAGTGGTGCTGTGTCTGGCTTAGCCCTTCGCCAGGAATCCCGCGACTGCTTTACAGACCAGTCAGCCCAGGCCTGCAGGAGGCGCTGTGGGCACCTCTGTTTAATGGGTGCCCCGTGGAGAGATGGGGAAGGCACCAGGGCACTGACCTCAAGGGGCCCTGGGAAACCGCAGCATTCACGAGTAGGGAGGGCAGCCTGGAACTTGAGAGTCCTGCTACAGGGGCCTGAGGCCTTGGCTCAAGTTCTGGCTTCCCCACTGGCTGTTCCTGAGGCTGCGCAGCTCACTGGACTGTCCTCACCTCCGTCTTTCCATCAGAAGGTGGGAGCTTCACAGGTGCTTCCTGGGGCCACCATGAGGGAGAAATAGGGTGAGAGGAGTTGTAATCAGGAGGTGAGTCCAGTAATAATCAGGAGGGACAGCAGGGGGCACCATTTCCTTAGTAAAGACACAACTCTTGGCTGCAGTGAAGCAATCAGAGGTCTGGGCTGAGAGGGACAGAAGCTGCTGAGGGCAGAGCAGAACCCCCCCAGCCCACCAGTCCCCCATGGCTGGCACTGGCCCATCTGCTTACAGCTTAAAAGCAACTGGAAGACAAGTGGAGGGGTGGTGGCTGGGATGGGGGAAGGGAACGCAGAGAAATGGGTCCCGGGCTGGGAAACAGCATAATGATTCTGCAAAAAGACTTTATGCCTGAGGCTCTGAGTTCCCAGGTTCAGTCCCCAGCCCCACAATAAGCCAGAGCTGAGCAGTGCTCTGGCTTTTCTCTCTCTCTCCCTCATTAAACATAAAATAAAAAAAATATCTTAAAGAGAGAGAGTGAGGGGGTCTGGCGGTAGCGCAGTGGGTTAAGTGCACGTGGCACAAAGCGCAAGAACCAGTGTAAGTGTTCGAGCCCCCGGCTCCCCACCTGCAGGGGAGTCACTTCACAGGTGGTGAAGCAGGTCTGCAGGTGTCTGTCTTTCTCTCCCCCTCTCTGTCTTCCCCTCCTCTCTCCATTTCTCTCTGTCCTATCCAACAATGATGACAACAATAATAACAATAAAAACTACAACAACAATAAAAAGCAACAAGGGCAACAAAAGGGAAAGTGAATAAGTATTACAAAAATAAAAGAAGAGGGGGGCGGAGAGAGAGAGAGAAAGAGTTGGATCCCTAGCTCCTCAAGGGACCTCCTGGCATTTGGACTTTGCTCACTTCCCAGATCTTCCTGGGGCTGGTGAGGACTCACCTCCTGACTGTAACTCCTCTCACTCACTCTGCTGATTCCCCTGTCCACACTGGGCACGTGTCCATGCAGCACAGAGGCCCTTAGCGTACGCTGCTCACTGTCTTTGGTGGGAATGGCTCAGAGTGACCAGGCTGAGTGTCACTCCTGTCTTTGGGGTGTAAGCCTCCTGGAGGAAGACCCAGAAAGTTCTCCCCTTCTTCCCCCTCTCCTCCTCCTCCTCCTCCTTCTCTATCTCTCTCTCCCTCTCTCTCCAGTGTCACTCGCTGAATCCCAGTTTTTGCACTGAAGATCCTTGCATCACTTATCTACTCTAGCTTTAATTTCACTGACAGCTTCTGCATACTGGTGTTGAATATACACCTTCATCTCTGAGTTCCCGACAACCCAGCCTGCCAATCAGATGGAGAAGCTTCCTAAGAGTGTGTGCTTTGTTTTTGCTTTATTCCTTGAAGGGACACACTCACTCTACAGGCAAATATAGTTCTGCTTGCTTTCTCTGGTGACAGGAATGCAGAGGGAGGAATACTGCTAAGCCGCCAAGCCCTACCAGTTCATCAGGAGCCTCTGAGAGAGCAGAGTTTTGCTTTCTCCCCCCCACCGTGGTGATTCACTGACACCTCCGGACAAAGCTCTTTCCCCTTCAAACTATTTCATTGCGTCCAGGAAGAATTCCTACAAGAAAGGCCGTGTGGCTGCTTGATTCTCTCCCCAGAAGTGACTGTCCATCATTTCATGTCATTTGTAACATAATTCTTAAAATCATATTTATTTATTTATTGGATAGAGATAGCCAGAAATCCAGAGAGAAGAAGGTAATAGAGAGAGAGAGACAGGGGGCCAGATGGTGGCACACCTGGTTGAGTGTACATGTTACAGTGCCTAAGGATCCGGGTCTGAGCCCCCTGGTCCCCACCTGCAGGGGGGGAAGCTTCACGAGTCGTGAAGCAGGGCTGCAGGTGCCTCTCAGTCTCTCTCCCTCCTCATCTTCCCCTTCCTCTCAATTTATAGCTATCTCTATCCAATAAATAAAGACAATTTAAAAAAACATTTTTAGAAAGAGAGGAAAAGAGGCAGAGAGACACCTGCAGCACTATGTCACCTGCAGCTGGGGATCAGGGGCTCGGACCTGGGTCCTCACGCACTGTAACCTGTGCACTCACTAGGTATGCTACCACCCAGCCCCTGTCTCCTGTCATTTGTAAATGCACAGGTTTGAGCAAAGCAAAACATTTTTTTCTTAACGTTTTGTAGTAATTATGTTTGCTGGAGCACCAACGGTTCCGCTTAGGGACAGATGAAACTTGTTTATGTTTTTCAATATTTCTGTGTGGTGCTGTGAGAGAGAATGAGATAGGAGGGAGGGAGACAGGACTATTCATCTGGCGTCTCTGGTGAGTCCAGGGCTTGAACCTGTGTTGGGAGCTTTATTTTATTTATTATTTTCTAATTATTTTCTTTATTTGTTGAATAGAGACATAGGAATTGAGAGGGTGGTAGGAGCTAGAGAGGGAGAGAGGGACACCTGCAGCCCTGCTTCACCACTCGGGAAGCTTCCCTCCGTGGGCGGGGCCCGGGGTCTTGAACCTGGGTCCTTGCGCATTGTAACATGAGTGCTCAACTAGGTGCGCCAGCCACCACTGGGTCCGGAACGTCTTCAAGTTGTCTTCCGAGTCCTGTGGCTGCTGCTTGGAGGCCCTTCATGGTTCTCTGTCCTGCATGACAAGCCAGCCCAGGCGTCTCAGGTGTGTTTTCTCATCTAGACCTAATGTCTTCCCTTTCTCCTGGGGATGCCTTCTTCTTAGTGGCCGTTGACATTTAGACACTGCAGCTTGTCAGGGTCACCTATAAAAACATAATCCGGGGAGTCGGGCGGTAGTGCAGCGGGTTAGACGCATGTGGTGACACAAATCGCAAGGACCGGCGTAAGGATCCCGGTTCGAGCCCCTGGCTCCCCACCTGCAGGGGAGTCGCTTCACAGGCCAGGCGGTGAAGCAGGTCTGCAGGTGTTTGTCTTTCCCTCTCCCCCTCTCTGTCTTCCCCTCTTCTCTCCATTTCTCTCTGTCCTATCCAACAACGACATCAATAACAACAGCAATAACTACAACAATAAAAAACAAGGGCAACAAAAAGAGAAAATAAATAAATAAATAAATGTAAAAAATATTTAAAAAACACCATAATTCTCAGGAGACTGGCTGAAGGCTCATTAGGTTGAGCGCACATGTTATCATGTGCAAGGACCCAGGTTCAAGCCCCCAGTCCCCACCTGCAGGGAGAAAGTCTTATAAATAGTGGAGCAGGGTACAGGTGTCTCTCCTTCTGCCTCTATCTCCCCCACCCTCTCTCTCTGTCTCTCACCATCTCTCAAATATAGATACCTACCACTAGAAACCCAATAAACATTCCTATCAAAGAACATCAAAGAAATTTTGCCCAGGTGAGATTCCATTTCACTTGACGTCCACATTCTGTTGTTACAATGTAATCTTCAGAGCCTGTGGTCCAGCCATAAGTGTGTTACAGCACAGCCCATGTTATCCCCATGTTATTTTAGCTGACAGCGTGTGCCAGGTAGGCATGCCCAAGGACTTCCCACGGAGGGATCACCCAAGGGAAATGCCACCTCACTCCACAGACAGGAAAACTGAGGCCAGACACAAGCAACCACTCACTCCTCTGTGAACAGATTTCCCCCCAAGCAATCTGAGTCACCTCCCAGGCTCTTTGCTCCACAGCGGAAGGGCTGTGTGAAGGAGCCCGGCAAGCCATGCGCTGCAGTGTTTGCTGCGGGCTGCGGAGTTCAGCGCTATCTGACTTTGCATTTGCACACCCCCTTGTAAAATCCTTTCCCTTTGACTTGGACGTGCCTGGCCTCTCTTCTAGAGAAGTGTTAAGAAGAGCGAAATCGGGGGTCGGGTGGTAGCGCAGCGGGTAAAGTGCACGTGGCTCAAAACGCAAGGACCGCTGTAAGGATCCCAGTTTGAGCCCCCAGCTCCCCACCTGCAGGGGAGTCGCTTCACAGGCGGTGAAGCAGATCTGCAGGTGTCTGTCTCTCTCCCCTTCTCTGTCTTCCCTTCCTTCTCTCAGTCTTCCCCCCTCCATTTCTCTCTGTCCTATCCAACAACGACGACATCAATAACAACGATAATAATAACCACAACAGCGGTAAAACAACCAGGGTAACAAAAGGAAAAAAATAGCCTCCAGGAGCAGTGGATTCGTGGTGCAGGCACCGAGCCCCAGCAATAACCCCGGAGGCAAAAAAAAAAAAAAAAAAGACTAGAGGAATCACATTCTAACTGGAAGTCAATCCCCTGCTTATTCTTGTCTTCTGTACAGAGGACTTGAAGCCAGGGTTCTTAGGGGGATCAATTGAAGGGATTTACTTGCTAGAGAGGGCTGCATGCTGTTTATCAGAATCTCATGGATTTTTCTTTCCTCTGTCGGAATTACCAGCTGCATAAGCAGAAGCTAGAGGCTTTTTCTCCTGCTATTCTGACACCAGAAGTGTACACACACACACACACACACACGCACACGCACACGCACACTCACACACACACATATCTCAGGTCCCCGGAGCTCTGGGCTGCAATCTGTGATTCTCTCTGTAGTTCCGGTTGACCTCAGAGTTCTGGCGTTGATTGACTTAACCAGCACACTGTGTCTCTGCCCAGAGCACTTTACAAGAGCCTGTCCTCCGCTGAGGCCGAGGCTCTCACTTGCCTGATTTTGCAGATGGAGAACTGCTGGCTCAGAGAGCTCAGTTCACCCGCCCAGTCGCTGGTGGTGGGGATGTCTAGCCACTCCATTGTGACGCTCCTCTCCAGGCCCTGACTCAGTCACAAGCCATTAGGCATGGCTTCTGTTGCTTCTTGGCTGAGGAACTGGGGGGAGGGGTACCCACAGTGCCCCCTGTGCCCCGGTTTCTGTAAGTTTTGAAGGAGCACCTGCTTTCTGAGGGTGTCTGGGATGAACTGATCCATCCGCGCGGCTCTGTCGAGAAAGCACACCTGCTATAGAGCTCACAGTAGACCAAGTGGGGGACGCCAGGGACAGGGGTGGGGGGGCTAGCCCTTTCAGGAGCACACGGGGCCCAGAGGGGAGTGTGGAGAGGGCACAGCTTGCATGTCAGGAAGCCCTAGTGTCTTAGCAGCAGGACACAGTTCCGTGTTCAGGTTTTGCTGCTGTTGTTTTGACTTAGTAACTGGGTGCTGACAAGTCTGCCTGCAGGCCAGGAGGACTCGCGGAGATGGGGCTAACAGCAGGTATGCCTGCCTTCCGCACAAGGCAAGTTCAAGACAGGAGCCCTCAGCCCCGCTGGGTCTCTGTGAGGACTCTTCCATGCTGGGGCAGTCTCTGGCTGTCTGTGTTCCTATCCCAGGGGCGGAGTGCTCACTGGCCTAACCTCCCTCACTTCCTAACCAGGCAGTTGCCTTGGGGGTTACTGCTTCAATGTATGTACCGGGGTGGGGAGTGGCACTGTTTAGTCGATGGTCCTCTCTTTATCACTGTTGTTTATTATTCCAGCAACCGGGGATGTCATGTATTTGCGTTTGTCTGCTTTTGGGACTTTTATTTCCCAGATTTTAGAAGTGATAGTGAAACCACATGTGTTCTTGTATCTAAATATTTGTTTCTTTCTGATTTAGTGACTTGAGCCGATTAGTTCTCAGGCATGTTGCTATCACACTGAGCATATTTGTTTTAGAGACAGAGAAGACACAGAAGGAGAGAGAGAGATGAGACACAGAACAGGAGTTTCCTTCAGTGCAGTGGGGGCCGGGCTCAACCTGAGTCTCACACATGGCACAACAGCCCACTAGCCAAGTGAGCTATCTGGCTGGCCCTCCTGAAACACATCGCCAGCTGCCCCGCCTCCCCAGAATCTCCATGCCAAGAGCAACCAAGCAAACTCTTTATCTTCAGTGATTCATTTTTGCAAGATTCTCTGCTGCTTTTATTCCAGGTTGTGATGGTCAGCAAGATGGGAATACTTTTCCATTTCCCCCTCTCTCCCTTCCTGTGTGTGTGTCTCATAAAAAATGAGTGAGTGGATCTTTAACACACACACACACACAGACACACATAGAGACACACACACAGACACACACACACACAGACACACACCACACAGACACACACACACACAGACACACACACACACACACACACACACACACTGACATACACAGACAGACAGACACACACAGACACACACGCAGACACACACACTGACATACACAGACAGACACAGACACACACACACACACTGACACACACACACCACACACACACTGACACACACACACAGACACACACAGACACACACACACAGACACACACACTGACATACACAGACAGACACAGACACACACACACACTGACACACACACACAGACACACATACACAGACACACACAGACACACACAGACACACACACAGACACACACACACACTGACACACACACAGACACACACACAGACATACACACACACACTGACACACACAGACACACACACAGACACACACATCACACACACACACTGACACACACACACTGACACACACAGACACACACATCACACACTCACACTGACACACACACTGACACACACAGACACACACACAGAGACACACAGACACACAAACACACACACTCATTCACTGGGGCAGCTAACATATCTGGAGCTGCTGTCCCAGGACAAGCCGCTCTCATCCCTTCCTGAGCTCAGTTTTTGCATCTGCTGATGAGGCTGGCAGAGAAGTCTGCCAAGGCTGCAGTGAAGTTCCCTGCTACCCTCAGGTGCCGAGCTCGGAGCCCAGAACCTAGTAAATGACCCATGCGCTTAATCACCAGAATGAATATTCGAGCTATAACTAGAAATGTCTCCGTCATTGAGGCAGTATAATTAATCCCCACTCTGCCCGTCCCTGCTGTGCGACCTTGAGAACGTGGCTTTGCCTCTCAGAGTCCATGGCCTGCTCTGCAGAAAGGAAGGGCTTGGGGTCTTTTGCTCCTGGGGGCTGAAGGAGCACCCCCTCTGGAGGCTGGTGTAGAGGGGACCCCAGTGGCGGCCCGTCCCTTCCTCTCCCCAAGGGAGAGGCTCCTGTCAGCAAGGACATGGCAGTCTCTGTCTCCCCCCAGGCCACAGGGGCTGCCCTGTGAGAAGTGCCACCCCACAGATGACCCTGGCTTCAAGGAGAAGCTGGTGCCCCCCCCCCCCTGCCAGCCCCAGCTGTATTTTGGAATAATCTCCTCTCTGTTGGTCCAACAAACCGCCGTGTGGGTGTGGTGGGTATGGAGGGGACGAGGGTGGAGGTGCTCTTGGGAGGACCGTGATTCATCCTTGATGGAAACAGGAGTGCTGGGGACCCAGTGACCTTTGTGTTGTCGTGGAAACTCTGCCCTCTCTCCCTGAAGGAGGTCAGTTCCTTCCCAACTCGGTGTCCCCCTCCTCCAGGAAGTTCGCTCTGACTTCTGATGATGGTCAGGGGAAAGGAAACAGATCCTCTGCCCTGGCTTTGGGAATGTCATGCTTTGTATTTTTTCTTTTTCTTATTTGGAGGCTTTTAATTCCCAGAGTTGAAAAAGAATAGTAAGTTACACATTTTCTTGTGTCGAAGATCTTTGGGCCAGTTCTCAGAAGTGCTGGCATCACAGGAGCGTCATTTCTTTAGAGACACAGAAGGCAGGAGGGCAGAAAGAAGTGGGGAGGAGGAAGGAGAGAGAGAGGGAGACTGGGGCCCACAGCACAGAAGCCCTGACTTCAGGAAGGCACAGTGGGCACTCAGGAGGGTGAGTGATGTGTTGAGAGACCGAGTTGGGAGGGGGTCAAGGCCAGGCCCAGAGGACAGCTGCCTTCTGGGTGAAAGGAGGCCATGCCACTGGTCTCTCAGGCCTCTGCTTTCAGAAGGCCACCTGCCCCTGGCCCCAGGGGACTGCAAGCAAAATAAATAGGAACCCACGGAGAAGAAAGGGGGGTAGTCTCGGGTTTGGCTGTAGCTCCCCGGCTCACCCCAAGGGGACTTCTGGGAGAGACCAGCTCCTGCTCTTCCACCTTGCCTGGCACATGGCAGAGGATTTGGTAGCTGTGCTCGGGTTCAAGTCCCAGGCCTGCCGCATCCCAGCTGTGTGAGGTGGGCAGCTACCTTTCCTCTCCTGGGAACCTTTGGCAATGAACAGGAGCATGGCTTCTGGGCCCCTCTAGGGACAGTGGGGCCCACCTGTGTCAGGGCCCCAGGACAGGGCCATGGTGGGGGGTGAGCAGCTGAGGTGGAGCTGGGGACAGGTGGCGGGCGGACCTGAATTAATGCTTCCCCCTCTCCTCCTCCTCCTCCTCCTCCTTCTCTCTCTCTCTCTCTCTCTCTCTCTCTCTCTCTTTATCTGGTAGGGAACGAGACAGAGAGAGATAGAAAGAGGAAAAACACTAAAGCACTGCTCTACCACCCCGGGAGGAGTTTCCCTTGTGCCATCACGGTGCTCACACGTGCTGCTGGGGTACAAACTCAGGGCCTCCAATGTGGGAAGGTTGTAATGACTCTACTGAATGAGCTGTCTCCTGACCCTCAAGTGTGAGAAAAGAAATCTAATAATGTCATAAAGATGGGGCTGAGGAGGCAGAATCATGGTTCTGCAAAAGAATTTCAAGCCTGAGGTCCCAAATTCAGTCCCCAGCACCGTCTTCAGCCAGAGCTGAGTAGGGCTCTGGTCTCTCTCTTTCTCACAAAAAAATAAATAATATATAATAAATATGAACAAACATACAGAGTAAAGAAGAAATACACATACTATGCTATATACTTATATATAAATACGGAGAGAGAAGAGGGAGAGAGGGAGATAAGAAGAGAGAGCGAGGGAGTCGGGCGGTGGCGCAGCGGCTTAAGCGCAGGTGGCGCAAAGCACAAGGACCGGCAGAAGGATTTCGGTTTGAGCCCCCGGCTCCCCACCTGCAGGGGAGTCGCTTCCCGGGCGGTGAAGCAGGTCTGCAGGTGTCTGTCTTTCTCTCCCCCTCTCTGTCTTCCCCTCCTCTCTCCATGTCTCTCTGTCCTATCCAACAACGACGACATCAATAACAATAATAACTATGACAATAAAACAACAAGGGCTACATAAAAGGAATGAATAAATATTTAAAAATTTAGAAAAAGAGAGAGGGAGAGGGAGAGGAGGAGTGAGAATTCTTCATCACAGGGGCTTCCCCACTCCACATTCTTAGCTGCAGAGAGCCAGAGAGAGAGAGAGGGAAAGACACCACAGGGTGGGAGGGTGGGAGCCCTCCCCCCATGCTGTAGACACTTCCCACCGGTGCTGTAGTGATCTCACGTGGTGGGTGCCCTTGACCTATGAGCACCCGTGTCCTCCACACTGCCTCTCCTACATCTCCTGCTAAACTGTCCGAAGGCCAAGCCAGCATCTCCTGCCACCCCCTGCCCTCCCCTCCAGCCCCCATCAGACAAAGGCTGCTTCCCAGGCCTCCCTCCAGAGAGACTCCATGGCTGGCTCTGTCTGTGGACTGAGATGTGGCTGGGTCTCTGACAGATGCCCTGTGACTGCCCAGAGCCCCAGGCTGGGCCTGTTTGCAAGGACATGGGCCCACAGGCAGCGGCTGATAGCCTGGGTCCCAACATCATCAGCGCCGTGTATTTTGCTGAGAAACATGTCCTGTTAGTTGTTGAAACTCCTTCTGCATTCCCTGAAACAAAACGGCACCCCGGAGTATTTTCTTTTGGGGGGCTGTCAATAAAAGTCTTTTGTGTTGACAATGATAATATTATATTCTCCGATCCATTTGCATTTCCCTTCTCTGTGGAGCCTATGGCTCGGTATAAAGCTCCAGGTTGGGGCGCACAGGGCTTCACTCCCGCACGAAAGGTGTGTTTTTCTCTCAGGGGGACCCTGGGGGCAGCATGGTGACAAGATGGCATCTGAGGAGCTTCCAGGAGGGGTTTGTGGAGGAAGAGGTAAAGAGCCTAGAACAATTTGCCTCTTTGCTTCGGACCCCGAGCCAGGGTGCTAGTGGATTGATGTCACAGGGGGGTCTGTTGTGAGCCCACGCTTGGCTCCAAGTGGCCCCGGGACGGGAAGGAGACCAGAGAAGCATCCAGAGGCTTGTGGAACACTCCAGGCCTCATGGCCCTTCTGCAGGCCTTTCTCCAAAGCACATTCTCCCAGCAGCCCCCAGCTGCAGCCTGGAGATCTGCTGAGTCTGCACAGAGATCCTCTGATTATCTGTTGAAACGACCCTGCCAGGTAGGTACTGCTGGGACCCTGCCGTGTTATACCTGGAGAAACTGAAGCCAGAGAGCCAGAGTAGGGACCTGAACTCTGGGCTTCTGGCTCTAGGGCCTCAAGGCAGGTCTAAATCTGGCCTGCAAGTTTGCCTTGGGGAATCATCCACTTGGTGTCCTCTCAGACCCTGCTCGGCTAGGAGTAAAAACAGAGAGAGGGCAGGCTTTGAACAGGAAAGTTTGTGTGCTAGGTATCTGACATGTTCAGAGTATCTTTCTAGTTCAGTCAAGTCTGCCTTCTTGTATTTTTTGTCCCCCCCCCCCACTCCAGTCCCCAAGGTGGAGGGCTTGGGCATATTTTGATCTATAGCAGAGAACCAGGTTGTCACATTACTTGAATTCTTCAGAACGGAGCAGTGTCCTTGGAGCAGCTAAAGACTGAGCTGCTAAGGAAACCCTGGAACCCAGTGCAAACCAGCTCAGAACCGAGTCCCCAGAGTGTGGACATGTGAGAGCGGATGTGAGCTTCCACTTGGACAGGGACTTCAACCCCATGATGACAGGACGAGCATCTTCTTGCTTCAGCTCTATTCGGAGGAGCACCCCAGACGTGAGGACCTGGGCTCACTAGACACCTAGTAGGCTTTACAGTCCGTTTTCTAAACACTCAGCTTTGAATGGAAGTGTCCTGTGGCTTGGATGATGAGAGGCGCCCAAAACTCTTTTAATCAGATTTCAGGTCCATTTGCTCCCCCCCCCCCAGAGTCTCAGGAAGATTTGCTCACTCCGAAGGGGCAGACAGAAGGGGATTCATGATTCATAAGTGGTTTTCTCTTTCTTCAGCTTGGCCTGGGATTCATTCATTTTCAAATTGAGCTTTTAAGTCTGGCATTCGTGAGAGAAATCACCGCTTTCATGTTCAAGGTAATTGAATCTCATTTTTCCCTTTTTCATTTCCCTCTAGAAAACATTGAGAGCTTTTTAATTTTTTTTTTTTTAACTTAGCTTCCCAGTGGGCGATTTGTAGGCAACAGACCTCAGAATCATCAGAGAGACTGGCCAGACCCTGTCCACCGCAAGTGGGCCGACCCCTCCAGCCAGCCCAGGACGTTGATGTCACTCTGTTTTCATTGGAAACACACCAGGAATGTCCAGCCCTGTGTCTGAGCCAGGGCTGGGGTGGGGGGAGCAGCGGTAGAATTCTGTCGAGAATCTCCTCAAACGTGGAGCCTCTGAGGGGCAGAGCCCCTGAGCCAGCCTTGGAGGCAGGTCCCAGACCAGCTCAGCACCAGGTCCCCATCCAGAGCAGGGCAAAGGAGAGTCGATGCCTAGCTGCCACTTGAAGCACACAGTGACACCATGGCTATCTTTCCAACTTGCTCTTAATCCTGCAGATTTCATCAAGGACAAAGTCCCTCCAGGCCTTGAGCTCTTAATGGATCTCTGTGGTTTAAAACAAAGGGAGTGTGGGTGGGTGGGATAGCTCACTTGGGGAGTGGGCTGAGCTCAGCCCCTACCACGTGGGAGGCAGCTTCAGCCCCGTGGTCTGTGTCCCTCTCTCTGTCTCTCTGTCTGTCCCTAAGAGGTATTTTAAAAGGGAAGAACAGCGGTGAACCTTGAACTTTAGAAGCTTCCTGTGTCCTTTGTAGTAATCCTGATGTTTTATTTTTAGGGTGACTTTTGACTGCTGGCAGTGGAGAGGAGCAGTGAGATCGCTCACCTGGGAGGGCGCCTGCCCTAAGACCTGTGGACACCCGGGTCTGAGCCTCTGGGTCGACATGGTGGCACTGCAGCACTGGGGGGAGGTTCTCCCTCCGGTCTCTGTTTCCTCTCTGTATCTGAGAAAGTCTGCCTGCTGTGGTGAAACTGTATGCAGGAGACCCTGATGAAACCCACAAAAGGCTTGATGGTGTCTGTTGTTTAGGCCTTCGGGGTCCGTGCTGGGGCTCAGTGCCGGCTCTAGGAATCCACCACTCCCGGCAGCCATTTTTTTCTATATGTATTTATTTCTTTTGGATAGAGACAGAGAAATTGAGAGGGGAGGAGGAAACTAAGAGGGAGAGAGAGACAAAGAGACACCTGCAGCCTTGCTTCACCACTCCTGAAGCTTTCCCCCTGCAGGTGGGGACTGGGGGCTTGAACTTGGGTCCTTACGTCCTGTAGTGTGTGTTCAACCAGATGCACCACCATCTGCTCCCCCTCCTTGTTCCTTTCTTTTATTAGATGGGATAGAAATTGAGAAGCGGGGCAGAAGATAAAGAAGGAGAGAGACACCTGTAATCCTGCTTCACCAACCATGAAGCTTTCCCCCTGCAGGTAGGGACTGGTCCTCATGAACTCGGGTCCTCATGCATGGCAACGTGTGCGCTCCACCTGGTGTGCCGCCACGCAGCCCCTGAAGATGTCTTTTTGCCATCAAGTAAAAACATCTGTATGTCTGGAGATGTCCTGGCAAATATAACCCCCCCCAAATCTGTGCCATGCTGGTTAAGCCAGGGAGTTGAAGGAGGCTGGTTGGGCCCAGACTCTCTCTGGGAATTAATTTGCCATTTGAGGGAAGGCTGAGTTCTAACGGAGGAGGCCCTCTCCCGCACGCTGGGCTCCTCTTGTCGTTTTCGCCAGGAACAACACCTCTGTCCCTGCATCTGACTTCTCCCCTCTGTGGAGCAACTGTGTCACATCCCAAGCCCAGCGGGGGCTCCTATGGCACCCCCCGAACCCTGCTCCCTGGGCTGAGTCTGGGAAAGAGATCACCCCAGAATTCTCCCATGGTGGGGTTGGTGCGGGGTGGGGCAGGGTCAGCAAGTCACGCAGCCTTCAGACCTGAAGATGCAGCTCACTTAGGCCATGGCCACGTTGGTTCAGCAGCTTGAAGGTCAAAGTCTGAGCTACCCCATCGCGAGCTGCGAGTCTTTGGCGATGGGAGGCAGGTTGCCGAAGGAGCTTAATTAAAATGCACTCTTAATTAGGACCATTACTTATCAACTCTACGTAATGGCGCCGTGTAATCATAACCAAGCCCCAGAAATGATATTAGGAGGCACAGACTGGAGAAAACCCACCACAGAGGGGCCAGGAGCTGGTGAGAACAGGCCCGGGGCTTCCTCCAGCTACACAGCTATGCAGACGTGAAGGACCAGGGAGTGTCTTGCTGAGAAACATGGAGGCCACCAGCATCGTGCACTAACCAGGCCCTGGTAGCTGTGTGTGTGTGTGTGTGTGTGTGTGTGGGGGGGGGGGTGATGCCAGGCCCAGAGAGGGCGGGGCAGCTTTAGCTGACAGGGGAGGAGGAACAGCTAGGCCGAGACCCTAACCTGCGTGTCACAAGGTAAGTGTGAGCTGCAGACTCTGCTTCTCCCGCCTTGAAATCAGGCACCGGGGTGGCTGTGCTCCCCAGAGGTGTATGGAATGACTGTCTTCGGACTCATCTGTGGGTGCCAGTGTTAACAAGTCAGCCATCTTTTGCAAGCGGACCAAGCAAACGGGGCGTGACCTGACCTGGTACTTGTGCAGGACTTGGAGGCTGTGAGCTGGCCCAGGACAGGCCTTCTTGGGTTCTGAGCTATACACCGGGAGTGCTCTACACCCTGGGGGTGGGCTCCAGCCTGCAGCCTCTGTCATGAACTGGGTGGGAGGGCTGGGAGCTCAGATGGAAGGACTGTGCACAGCCAAGGGCCTGCTGCTCTGGAGAGGAGGGTGGGGCAGGGAGGTTTTCAGGTCACCAGGGACTCCGCTGGGCAAAGCTTAGAGCAGCTCCCAGAAGCCTCTGGGACACAGGCATCACTCCTGGTATCTTCCTTCTCCTTCTTTTTGAGTGATTTAATATTGATTTACAAAATTATAAGATAACAGGTGTAATTCCACACCTTTCCCACCACCAGGGTTCTGTGTCCCCATTCCTTCCACTGGAAGCTACAGTAGTTCTCCCAAGGTCACAGATATGGGTTCATTATTCTTTCCTTTTATTTATTTATTTATTATTGGATAGAGACAGAATCTGAGAGGGGGAGAAGGAGATCGAGAGGGAGAGAGACAGAGAGACACCTGCAGCCCTGCTTCACCACTAGCGAAGCTTTTCCCCTGCAGGTGGGGACCGGGATCTTGAACCTGGGTCCTTGTGCACTGTAATGTGAGCACTTACCCAGGTGCGCTACCACCTGTCCCCTTGACAGTTGTTTCTATATCTGTATATGTATTTGCCCGTATTTCCATGGTCCTGCCTTCTTTTCCTAAGTCACACCTACACCTACTACCACTTCTGACTGTCCTGACCTATTACTACTTTCTCCTGGTCCTGCTGGAATTGGAGTTCAGAGCCTTCTGGGCATCTTCCCCTAACATTTCTCCCTCTCTGGAGCTATGGACCAAAATTCTTCATGGGGAGCAGAAGGTAGGAGTCCTGGCTTCTGTAATTGCTTCTGTGCTGGATCTGGGTGTTGGCAGGTGGATCCACACCCCCAGTCTGCTTCTGTCTTCTCCTAGTCACCCCTGGAATTCTCTGAATATCCTCCCCCATAAACTCAAGCTCCTTGGAGGCCCAGAGATCACCCCCAAAGGGAGCGGATGCCACATGGTGGTGGGCGGTGGGGAGCACTCAAACACAGATTGCGAAGGGCCGACATAAAGGCCGGGCCTGCACACAGGGTGTCCCCACACAGAGGCTCAGGAGCAGGCCCAGTGCCTCCCTGGCTGTGACCTTCCTGTCCTTCATCTGAGAAGCTGGCCTCTATTTACAATAAATAGACCAGTACCGTTGCTGGGTCCTGTATTTTGGGGAAACGGAGCTGTGGGCCCCGCAGCCAGTCTGAGCAGGCGGTGGGCAGCCCCGTGGCCCCACCCATCCCCGCAGAGTTTAGCAAACACCTTATCTCTTTGAAGCACATGAGCAGAGCACGGAGTGGGTGACTCAGAGCACCCCATCCTCTGCCACGTGACAGCGGGGCGTAGCGTGACCAGCCCATGACCAAAGCGGACACCCCTTGGCCACCTGGCTGCCCTGTCCTCTTCTCCTGCTCCTCTCCTGGGGGTGGGGTGGGGTTGGGGCCCCATATCATGTCCCTCTCAGGTTCCACCGGCCTTCCCATTGGCCTCTCTGCCTCCATGTTTCCAGACACACTCACAGAGTCCTTGAGAGACGCACAAGCCTCGTTTGCACAGGAGGAAGCTGAAGCCCAGAGGAGGAAGGTGTCTTGCTTAAAGTTACAGAGCCGGGTGGGGTCTGGGCTGGAGGCCCAGAATCCTACCTGCTCAAGTTCCTTCTTAAGAGCTTGTGATTCAGTGGTTCCTGAAAGTGGCTGACTGGCTGGCGGGGCAGATGCCTAGGTACAGGCACAAATGGACGGATGCAGTTAGGGCGATAGAGGAATTGTTGGATGCATGAATGCATGAGTGAGTGCATGGAAGGTTGGATGGATGAAGGAGTGGACGAATAGGTGGATAGGCTCAGTAAATGGATGGATGGAAAGAAGGAGCTGGAAAAGGAGGGCCTGGTGGTGGTGCACCTGGTTAAGCACATATGGTTCGAACTCCCACTCCCCACCTGCAGCAAGCACACTTCACAAGCAGTGAAGCAGGGCTGAAGGTGTCTATCTATCTTTATCGTCCCATCTTTCTCAATCTATCCCTATCCTGTCAAATAAACAAAAATAGAAATAAAAAAATAGGGAAAAAATGGCCACCAGGAACAGTGGATTTGTAGTGCGGGCACCAAGCCCCAGCAATAACCTTGGTGGGGGAAAAAAAAAGCAGGGGGGGGAGGGATATCTGGGCAAGTGGAAATATAGAATATAGATGTGTAGAGAGATGGACTGAATTGCTAACATACACTCAAATAGGATCATAATTTCCTTTGGAAATGCATTCTGGGAATCTGAGAGAGGACTCCACATTTTTCATCTTTTCTGTATCGTTGCGCTCTTTTTCACGTGCACATCCTAGTATTAAGAGTCTTCTCACTGGGGAGACAGCATACTGGTTCTGCAAAAAGCCCTTCTTGTCTGAGGCTCCAAAGTCCGAGGTTCAGTCCCCATTACTACCATCAGTCAGAGCTGAGCAGGGCTCTGGAACACAACAACAGCAAAAGGGCTGGGGAGACAACACAGTGACTCTGCAAAGAGACTTTCCTGTGTGTGGCTCTGAGGTCACAGGTTCCATCCCCAAATACCACCACCAGTCAGAACTGAGCAGCGTCCTGGTAAACAAAAATAAAAATGAAAACAAAAACCTCCTTCTGCACTTTTTGACTCCTGTGCCTCCATATCCATCCACAGGGATGAGCTAGAAAAATCACACAAATCCTTTTTGCTGGAGACCAGCTCCTTCTGACACATCAAACCCACAGGCTTCCTCCGCTGTGCCAGCAGCCCAGGCTGTGCCCAGAGAACTGCAGGAAGGGGGTGGGGTCCAGACCTGAGCCCACTGGGCTGAGAGTGACTTTTGCTCTCAGCCATCAGCCTGTGACCCAGAAGCAAGGATACACTTAGTGTCTACCCCACAGGCACCTGCAGAAGTGACTGGCTAAAGGTTACCACATGCCAACAGCTTGGAGCTGGGCAAGGAGTGCCCATCCAGGCAGACGTGGGGGCCCCGTTGTCACTGAGGGTATGTAGCAGCCCCCACTCCCCCTGTCAGCACCAGGCTGGGAGGACAGACCCAGCGCCTCTCTCTCCCAGCTTGCTGTCTGTCACCTGCACCTGTCATCCACTGCAGAGAACTCAGGCTTCCTGTCCCAGAGGGTAGGAGCGACCAGAGAAACCCATCCATGTATTCACTCTCTCTTGGTTGTGGTCTTTTAAGCAACTTGTAGTAGATTCCAGGCCCCTCCCCATCTCCAATGTGCTTCTTCTGGGTCATAAAAATGAACACGATGAAAACTATTCTCTGAGATAAAGAATAATGGCTGATGCAGATGCCGGGGACCGGGAGGGAGCATGTGGAGAACAGGGTCACCACCACCATCATCGTCGTCCTCGTTATTCCTTTTTTTCCCCAGAGCCCTGCTCGGTTCTGGCTGATGGTGGTGCTGGGGATTGAACCTGGAACCTCAGAGCCTCAGGCAGGAGAGTCTGTTTGCAGAACCACTGTGCTGTCCCCCTCCCATCCCCTGATCGTCATTATTTATTGTCTTCAGGATGTTCTGAATTTGGTGTATGCTTTTCTAAAAGGACACTCATATTTAAGATGACATGGTTTAATGTCAGCTGAGGCAAAAACATGCCATTATTTCTAATCAAGTTCAGTAGACAAGTAGAAAGTTTGTCATCAGGATAATTTGAATATTTATGTAATACATGCAGTGTATTCATAATACAGTAAGTTTAAAAATGATTTTTATATGAGAACTAATGTGAGCTCAATGTTTATCTTTCATTGGTATGTTGGAAATAGGGTTGTGAGGGGTCTGTTAAGGATTTAAACACGGCAGTTTAAGCACATGAGGTAAACTATTTGTGTGTAGGTTGTAGAATTTCTATTATTACTGATTTAATAATGATCTATCAGAGTGTAAGATCACAGGGGTACAGTTCCCACCACCAGAGTTTCATATCCCACCCCCTCTGTGGAAGCTGCCCTATTCTTTACCTCTCTGGGAGTATGGACCCAAATTCTTTATGGAGTGCAAAAGATGGAAGGTCTGGCTTCTGTAATTGCCTTCCCACTGGATGTGGGTATTGGCCAGCGGATGCACACCCCCAGCCCATTTCTATCTTTCCCTAATGGAGCTGGGTTCTGGAGAGGTGGAGTTCCAGGACATATCGTTGAGGTCGTCTGCCCAGGGAAGTCAGGTTGGCATCATGGTAGCACTTGCAACTTGGTGGCTGAAAAGCATTAAGATGCAAAGCGGAGCAAATTTTTAATAATCAGGAACCTAAAGGTGAGACTAGAGCAGATTTGGAGTCTTCATGTTGGAAGAAGCTAGGAAGTCTGTTTTAGGTAGATTCCAGGGAGGCCATGACTTTTGTGTGTATAGCAAAATGAAATGCAGAATGAAGACTTTTATATATAGTTTAGCAATATTGTTTTGCTCCCTAGGTTTTTTTTTTTGTCAGATACACATACTGAATTGTCATTTTTTAGCCATTAAGTATTATAGTAAACATTATACACATTAAAATTACTTTTTGTGGACTAAGGACACACACAGATAGATAGAGATAGATAGATAGATAGATAGATAGAGAGATAGATAGTAGATAGATAGATGGATAGATAGGGAGAGAGAGAAGGCCTTTGCAGAAGCAGGAGTCTCTGGCTGTCCTGTCTAGTCAGTTGGAGGCTAATGGATAAGCAGGTCACTCAGCGTGGCCATCAGAAGAGAAGGGTACAGACCCTTTCACCAAAGAAGTGACAGCCACCTAAGGAGGTGACACTATTTGTGACCCAAGATGCCAAGCAGTTTCCCAGACGAGTCATCGCAGGGGTCTGGAGAGAGAGCTCAGCCGCTTAGGGTACCACCGTGCATGCCTGATGCCCCAGAGGCTGCAGGTTCAATCCTGCAAGCACCTCCTGCCTAAGCTGAGCCATGCTCTGGTCTCTCTTTCCTTCCATTCTTACAATGGATGAGTTAAGTATTTTAAAAAGAAGACAAAGGAACTGGGAGAAGAAAAAGGTCATCATTACAATAACGCAGAGGTAAGGCAGAAGGTCTGGGATTTCTAACTGGGTCTGGGCCTCCGTTTCACCTTCTGCTCATGCAGCCTGCCTCACGGGTCACCAAAAAGAAGGAAGCAGGGCACCCTGCCAACCCCCGTCCCTGGTCCCTGTCCCCACCTGTCTGCAGAGCCGCTTGTCCCAGGCAGTGACCAGCCCCAGGTGGGCGCAGAGCTCAGGAGCTGCAGGAGCAAGGGCTGGCCTCCAGGGGGCAGCACAAGCAGGGAAAAGCACCAGGCTGCCGGGCTAGGAGCAAAGCAGCCAGAAGGCGATTCCGGGGAGCCGGCCTGGGGCTGGTCTGCGTGGCTGTGAGACTGGTGGGGGGCCACAGAGGGGCCCGGATTAGGAAGCCTGACCACCTCTTGCATTCCTTCCTCCCTGGTCAGCCTTTCTCACTCCCATGAACAGCGGCTGCAGGGCCCCAGAGCTGGGGGACTCAGGGCACCATAGCCCACCCTCCGGAGAGCAGGAGGCCAGAGAGGCTGGGGGTCCCCCGAGGCCCAGACACCCCATCTCTCAAGGTCTCTGGGTCAGACACTTAACCCTTTTGGTCAAGGGGCCGTGGCCTCCTGTGATGGTCTCTCCCTTGTGCTGGCAACAGGTCCTTAGGGGAGCAGGTCCCTTAAGCAGAGGGGAGGGAAGGCCCAACTGCCCCCTGGGCGATGGCTGCCCTGCTGGGGACAGATGGCCTCCAGACAGACCCACTGCCATACCCTACCCCACCCCCAGAGAAAGGCTTTCTAGTAGAAAGCTGTTCCCTGTGTCTTTCCCTCCACAGCCCTCTGTCCTGGCTCCCTGCACATGGTGACCTGGACTGAGGCTCAGAGTGACTGCCTGAGGACACACAGCAGACTGGACTGAGGCAAAGCTGGAGCTCCAGGCCTCCTGGTTCTGAAGCTGGTGTGTTTTCTCTGTCCACAGAACTGCGCATGGGGAGCGGGGGGTTGGGGGTGGTTTGCGAATCCACAAAGGCCGTGCCCAATTCACAGCCAGGGCACCCTGGCCCAGACCTGCCCCAGGGGACCTGCGCAGCAAAGCTAGAAAGACCCAGGCATTTCAGACGCCCCGCAAGCTGGCTCACTTGACTCAGCTTGACTTCTCTTTCGTTCTGATTCTTCCTTTCTTTGTGTCCTTTTCTTCCCCCCCCCTTCTTTATCTCCTTTCTCTCTTTCTTTCCTTCGCATTCTCCATTTCCTTTCTTTCCTTCTTAGATTCCTTTATGTGTTTGGTAGAAGTAGAGCGTCATTTTGGCACATGGGATGTTGAGGGTTGAACGCAGGACCTCATGCTTGAGAGTGACACCTGGTCAGGGTATCAGGGACTGAACCTGGGTCTTCCAGTGCAAGTCCTGGGCCCTGACACCTTGCTCTTCCCTGTCCCACGTCCTGAGATTTTCAACTGAAGATTCGTCACAGAAAGATAGCACCCTCCAAATATGGCCTCACTGATAGTTTGCAATGATTCCCTAAACAAGGGGACTCTGGGGACATGATTGTTCCCATGTCCCACCTTCCCTGGGACAGCTGCCCTGTGCTGTTTGCTTCGGGGCCAGTGCTCAGAACAGCCCTCTGTCCACGCTGTAGCTCTCTCACTAGTCAAACAAGATTCCCCATGTCCACTTTCACTATGCCAACAAATTAGTTTAATCACTGGCCATGTGGGGAGAAAAATTTCAGAAGCTGTAAATTTTATTTTACTTAAAACATGTTTATTATCTGTATTTATTGGATAGACACAGACAGAAATTGAGAGGGATGGGGTGATAGAGAGGGAGAGAGACAGAGAGACACCTGCAGCCCTGCTTCGCCACTCACAAAGTTTTCCCCCTACAGGTGGGGACTGGGGGCTTGAACCCTGGTCCTTGTGCACTGTAACATGTGCGCTCAACCACATATGTCACCACCAGTCCCTTGCTGTGAATTTTATTTCTTTTTGATCTGGAGTGTCTGCTTATAAAAAATGATGTATTTATGACTTGATAGGACAGAGAGAAATGGGGGGAGAGAAAGAAAGAGAGAGAGGGGGCTGTAGTACTGTTTCATAACTCCTGAAGTTTTCTCCCAGCAGGAGGGGACTGGGGACTTGAACCCAGGACCTTACACATGGTAACACATGCCCTCAAACAGGTGCATACCTCCCAGCACTAATATTTGCTTTTTGCCTGAACACGCCTGCTATTCCATATATATAATCACAGAGGGCATCAGCACATTGGAACCCTGGCGAGTCCTTGGCAAAACAATGAGGAATGAGGGGGGAATCTCCCCGTCTTCTTGCCCCTTTGAAGTGGGAAGTGTTTACATGTTCCAGATTTTTTAAATCCATATGCAAATCCCTCTCCTAGGGGTTGATAAGGCCAAGTTTAGCCTTGATCGATGATCTGGGACTCATAGGGACTTCATCAACCGGGAAGGGTGTGTGTGTGTGTGTAGAGAGAGAGAGAGAGAACAGTGTCCTCTGTCACATACTTCTGTATGTCAGGAGCTTGCTAGGTGTCTACATACATATGTGAATACAGACACAACCCACAAGCTGGTAATCAACTTCATTATATGAACAAGGATGGAGGTGCTGAGGCTTGGGCCGTCCTCTAAGGCTACACCCCAAAAGGCTGGCTGGATGAGGGTGGAGGTGTGGAGGCTTGGGCCGTCCTCTAAGGCTATACCCCAAAAGGCTGGCTAGATGAGGGTGGAAGTGTGGAGCCTGGGCCATCCTCTAAGGCTGCACCCCAAAAGGCTGGCTGGATGCAAAGACACCAGACCCCAGTGCTGGGAGGATGGGGCTCATGGCTGATTCTGGAAAATTCTCTTTCAAATGATACCAATGGGAGAGGTCCTTCACGGCTGATGTGGGCAGCGTCCAGCTCTGGCCTGAAAGCCCTTCCCCAGTGTTCAGAGGCATCCAGGGTCCCACTCAGAGGAACCATCCTTATGACCACTCAGTGAACGAGGGGTGAGGACTGAGACAAAGAGAAGAGGTAGCCTGTGAACTCCAGGGACTCAAACTCCATATCTTCTCTGTCTGTCATGGATTGCTTTTTAAATGAAGAAATATTTGCCTATTGCTGAGTGATGAGGACAGAGACAGAATGACAGACAGGCTTCCAGCACCCCCACCCCACCCTAGGGTCAGGCTGTACTCTCTGAGCATTGGAAAGCAATTTTTTAAATCTTGGAGTAACTAAATATATATTTTTAAACTTTTTTATTGGATAGAGACAAAGAGAAAATGAGGGAGTCGGGAGACAGAGAGGGTGAGAATCAGAGACACGCCTGCAGACCTGCTTAATCTCTTGTGAAGTTTTTCTCCTGCAGGTGGAGACTTGAACCCAGCTTCTTTATTTCTTTATTTCTTTAATTTATTTATTCCCTCTTGTTGCCCTTGTTGTTTTATTGTTGCAGTTATTAATGTCGTCATTGTTGGATAGGACAGAGAGAAATGGAGAGAGGAGGGGAAGGCAGAGAGGGGGAGAGAAAGACAGACACCTGCAGACCTGCTTCACCGCTTGTGAAGCGACTCCCCTGCAGGTGGGGAGCCGGGGGCTCGAACCGGGATCCTTACGCTGGCCCCTGTGCTTTGCACCACCTGTGTTTAACCCGCTGCACCACTGCCTGGCTCTTGAACCCAGATTCGTGTACATGGTAACAGGTGCACTCAACCAAGGGCATAACTGCCTGGCCCCAAGCTTTGCTTCTTTGACACTGAATCTGACACCTGGCTCAGTTTCCCTCAGCTGGAATGGACGCCTCTCCAGAGCCTCTGAGTCTCCAGCGTGGCTGCTCCAGAGTCCTGGAAGAACAGACACTAAAAGGGAAACTGAGGTACTGGCTCCAGAGGCTCAAGGTCACAGGCTCACAGGGAGCTGAGTCAGGCAGAGCCTGCAGTGGGGAGCAAGCACCCCCACCCCTCGGCCCTCCCCTCCGCCTCCCTCCACTGGCTGCCTCCCTGGCTCGTGTCCTCTCAGCCTGGGGGGTGCAGGGGCCCCATTAATCCCCAGGCAAATGGGCCCTGGTGGCGCGTGGAGGCGGCAGGTCCCAGACAGCTGGAACAGGTTGTGGCCGCCCCCCTGGCCTCTGAGTGGCAGCAGGCATGGGCTGTTTGCAGGTAAACAGCAGGGCGGGGGGTGGGACGATGGGCCACACCTCTGCCAAGACCAGCAGAGCCTGCGGGCTCCCCTCACGGCCTGCGGGAGGCTGGGTGCCTGGGGTAGTGGCGGGGGCTGTGGTCAGGGTTAGGGGCAGTGGCACTGGTCGCCTAGTCCCCAGGAATCTTCTCCACCTCCACCTGCAGCCTCTGACCCTGACCCGGGGAAGCCCAGACGACAGGATGGGGGTGGGGGGGCTGCCCACAGAGGCAGGAAACAGGCTCACTCAGCAACCCTCACCGGTTCCCTAGAAAGCAACACAGCTCTGGGGACTCTGGCCAACGGGCAGTGTGATGCAGCGGACACACAGACACAGAGGCACAGACAGAAATACACACACAGGGACAGGCACACAGATACACGGACAGAGACAGAGACAGACAGACATTCTTTTTTTTTTTAAATAAGTTTTTTCATTAGATTGGAGAGAGAAATTGCAAAAGGAAGGAGAGGTAGAGAGGAGGAAAGACAAACACCCGCAGACCTGCTTAGCCGCTCTCGAATCGGACCCCCTGCAGGTGGGGAGTGGGACCTTGAAGCCAGGTCCGTGCTCTTGGTAATATGTGCCACTTAACTGGGTGTGCCACTGCCCGGCCCCCCACACACATCTGTGCGTGAGTTCCATTCCTTTCTTCCCATGATTGTCACCTATTGTCCGCAGTCTGCTGGGACAGGACAGACCTAGTAAGCTGTGCAAAGTCTGATGCCTGGTACACAGCAGATGACTGACTCAATGAATGGATGAATGAATGAATGAATGAATGAATGAATGAATGAATGAATGAATGAAGGTGGGAAGGAGGGAAGGAAGAAGGAATAGCTGTGCCTGCCACCCTCTTGCTGAGCTGACCAGCCCTGGGGCAGAGCTGCTCCTTGGGGCCCTGCCCTGTGGCTTGTCTGCACAAAGCCCGGGCCAGAGCCCGTCACTGAGCCGGGAGCCGGTACTGCACCACACAGCAGATGTGTGAACCACGGTCAGCTTGCTGCCCTCGGGGCTCCTGACACTGGCGGCCAAAACCTCTTCTGTGGACGTCTCAAATGCTCTCCTGACACAACTCATCTTCACTCAGAGCAGGAGGCCGGCTCCGTGGGCTGAAGAAACCACCACGGAGAGTGTGAGGTCACAGCAGAGGACACTGGAGACGTCACCTCTGCCCCAGCCCTCATCCCACCTTGGGATGGTCAAGGACTCTGTGTGTGCAGAGCATCTGAGGACCAGGGGCCAGGGGTTAGGGGCCAGGGGCCAGAGGTCAGGGGTCAGGGCATGGGATAAGAGGGGTACAATCCCACACAGCTCCCACCACCAGAGTTCTGCACCCCATCCCCTCCATTGGAGGCTTCCCTATTCTTTATCCCTCTGTGAGCATGAGCCCATGATCTTTATGAGGAGCAGAAAGAAGGTGGGAGTTCCGACTTCAGTAATTGCTTCTCTGCTGGACATGAACATTGGCAGGTGGATCCACCCCCCAGTCTGTTTCTATCTTTCCCTAGTGGGTCAGGGCTCTGGAGAGGTGGGGTTCCAGGTTCTTCTATTGGTGAGATCGTCTGCCCAGGGACCTAGTTTTTAACTCTGTGTGTCTGTCTCCTCCCAGGCCACTCCGTCAGCCCCTTGATAGGGAGAAGGAACTTACTGATGGCATCTGAGATCACTGTGACACCCCATTTCTGCCTGGAGGCCTGAGGCACTGGGAGATGGTGTGGCCCACTCCCCAAGGTTTGCATGTCCCACTGAGCCAGAGAGAGGCACCAGGAGACTCTGGAGCTAGCTGTACGCTTTAAATACTAAGAGAATCAAAAAAGTGACTTGAGCTGTGTCACTAGAATTCTAGAGCTGAGAAAACCCCAGAAAAAAACTCCCCTCTTTGGCAAGCTGGTGAGTTTTGACCTAATGTCCTTCCTCATGGCTACACATGCCCACCATCACAGCATCACAGGCATCAGTGACCAGCCAAAGAAGCAAGATCATGTACCCACGTGCATGGAGGCTTAGGGAGAGACCATGCTGACACCTCTGGCATCTGGTGGGCTCTTCCTGAGAGGGGGAAGGATAACCCTTAGCACCCATTAGAGGAGGCTATGAAGGCTCAGAGAGCTGAGGTCACACAGATGTTGGGAGACCAGAGCTGAGGCCAAAAATGTAAGAGCTACTTACTCCCTGGAGATTCCCACTGTGTGAACTGACCTCACCAGTCTGGGCCTTTGGCTTCTAGGAGTCTAGAGTCTGAGTCACCATGCTGCCAGCACCTTCCTGGCCTGGGGCCCAGCAGACAGCCCCCCTGTCCCCCTTCTCTGCCTCACCTGGTCTGGCCTGGGCTGACCCCTGGCTGAGTGTCTGTCCCTACCTGCTCCTGTTGGCTGCAAGGTGTGTGTGTGTGTGTGTGTGTGTGTGTGTGTGGTGTGTGGTGTGTGTGGTGTGTGTGTGTGGTGTGTGCGTGGGCATGTGTGTGTGTGGGTGGTATGTGTGTGGTGTGTGTGTGTGTATGTGTGTGTATGTGTGTGTGAGTGTGTGTGTGTGTGAGTGTGTGTGAGTGTGTGTGTGTGTGTGTGAGTGTGTGTGAGTGTGTGTGTGAGTGTGTGAGTGTGTGTGTGGTGTGTGGTGTGTGAGTGTGTATGTGTGTGGTGTGTGTGTGTGTGTGTGAGTGTGTGTGTGGTGTGTGGTGTGTGTGTGTGTGTGGTGTGTGTGTGTGGTGTGTGCGTGGGCATGTGTGTGGTGTGTGCATGGGCATGTGTGTGTCTGTGTTTTGTGGGGGGTGGGGGGGTGGAGCAGGGGAACAAAGGCTCTGCCTACTACCCTCACTGGTCCCCAGTCCAGACCGCTCTGACCCACAAGCACCTCTGAGCACCCCGTTTTTGCCTCAGGCAGAAGGTACCCAGACAATCAGACCCGATCTCGGAATCGCCCACCCGGAAAACCCAAGGAACAAGTCCTGTGGGCTCTAAGCAGGAGCTGCTGTCCCCGTCCCCTCCCTGGTTCTGGCCGGCTGGGCCCCTCCCCAGAAGAGGGGCCTGTGGGGAGGCAGGACGGCTGCCCTGTGCCCTGCATCCACGAGCATCCACACCCACCCCCAGCCCCTTCCAGAACAAACCTGTTCCCCCCTCGGCGAGGGAGCCCATTGACCGCAGCATGGCTGTGCCTGCCAAGCAAACAGAATTAAGCTCCCTGTGCGCTATCCCCCAAATAGAGACTTCAGGGCACCCCGCCCCCTTGAGGGCCAGAGCTTTGGGGACTGCCCCCTCCCCTAACTAGTCCCTGCAAGAATGTTCTGGCTCCTGAGAGCCAACACCCCTCAGCGCCCCTCTCCCTGCCCTCCCTTTCTGGGGAGCACGGCATCCTCTTGTCTGCAGGGCACAGGGAGCCTGGGGGCCACAGGGGGCTCTGGCTCTCCCCTGCCCACAGAGACCTGCCTGTTCCTGCAGGTGCCACCCTCCTATCCAGGCACCTGCCTGTGACCTCTCCTCCCATTAGGCCATGACTTGTTTATTCATCTGTCCAGGCACCTGTCTGTCCATCTGTCTAAGCACTCACTCACCCATTTTTATATGACTTTTCCGTGACCTGTCCACCTGCCTGTACACTCATCTTCTCATGTACTTGTCCATCCGTCTGTCCACCCATCTACCTGTGCATGTGCTCACCCACCTGCCCATGCCTCTTTGCTCCTATCTGTCCAGGCAACTGTCTGTGCTCATGTCCATGCATCTGTTCGTGACCTGTCCTCTAGTCTGTCTGTGACCTGTCCACCCATCTGTCCATGGACCTGTCCTTCCACCCAGAAGTGTTTTCTGAGCGCAGGCTATTTCTCCAGCCCTGTGGACAGCGGGGGCCAGGGAAGGAGACCTCCCTGTGCAGAGCTGAGCATGGATGGACACAGAGACAAGGACCCTGTGCTCACCCCCAGGGAGCCCTGGTGGGGGCCATGTCTGCTTCTCCCTTGAACTCTCCATTCAACCAGGCTTGGCCATCCTGGCTGCTCCTCCAGGAGTCGGGCAAGGGGCCAGGCTTGGAGGATGGATGAGGACGGGGGGCTGGGAAGAGCCTGCTGGGGGAGTCTGACCCATTGGGTGGGAAGGTGAGTAGGTGGAAGGGTGAACTGAGGTGGCTGGGTGACTGAGAGGTAGCAGGAGGTTTGGACTCTGATCAGAGAGGTGCCTGCAGGGCCAGTGGAAAGACGACAATCTTTAGGGTCAAGGCCCACAGGTCCACCATGGGCAGCTGGGAAGATGGGTCCCTTGGCTGAGAAAGCAGGACTTGTACATGCTGGGTCCCAAGTTCAATCCCCAGCAGCACATAAGCCACTGTGATGCTCTGGCTGTTTCTCTTACATACACGTACCTGCTGTTAAATAAACACACACAGCTTTAACTAGGAGGGGAAGTGTTGCTTCCACGCCCCCATCTGACCTGAATTCAGCAAACAGCTCAGGGTCAGCTGGTGTCCCCACTCTGACTGAGGGACAAGGGGCCAGCTACAGGACAAGCAGGCTCCCACAGCCACGGGCCCCTGTGCTGCTGACACCCCCAGGTCAGCTGAAAACACACTCATTGAATCTTATCAGTTTCCACAAGGGGGCTGGGCAGGTGCACGCCTGGTGAAGGACACACATCATTAGGTTCAAGGACCTGGGTTCAAGCCCCCAGCCCCTGCTTGCAGAGGGGAAGCTTCATGAGCAGTGAAGCAGAGTTACAGGTGTCTCTCTCTCCTCTACTTCCCCTCCCCTCTCAATTTCTGTTGCTATCCAATAAATATATATATATATATAAATTTCCACAGTGAGGAATTTGTATCTCCTTCTAAACTTTGAGGACTGAGGCTCTGAAAGAGGAAAAGGATTTGTCCAGTGGCTCGCACTTGGTTGGGTGGGGGTCGATGGTTAGTTCAAGGTTTAGACTTTTCTTTTTTTTTGTTGTTGTAATTATTGATGTCATTGTTGTTGGATAGGACAGAGAGAAATGGAGAGAGGAGGGGAACACAGAGAGGGGGAGAGAAAGACAGACACCTGCAGACCTGCTTCACCGCTTGTGAAGTGACTCCCCTGTAGGTGGGGAGCCGGGGGCTTGAACCTGGATCCTTACACCGGTCCTTGCGCTTTGCACCACGTGCACTTAACTCACTGCGCTACTGCCTGACTTGCTAAACTTTTCATTTTTTATTTTTGTTCTTTTTTATTTCTTTATTGGGGGATTAATGGTTTACAGTCGACAGTAAATACAATAGTTTGTACATGCATAACATTTCTCAGTTTTCCACTTAACAATTCAGCCCCCACTAGTCCTCCTCTGCCACCATGTTCCAGGACCTGAACCCGCCCCCCACACCCCAGAGTCTTTTACTTTGGTGCAGTACACCAACTCCAGTCCAAGTTCTGCTTAGTGTTCTCCCTTCTGACCTTATTTTTCAACTTCTATGAGTGAGATCATCCCATATTCATTCTTTTGTTTCTTACCTCACTGAACATGATTTCTTCAAGATCCATCCAAGATGGGGTTAAAAAAGTGGTAAAAATCATCGTTTTTAATAGCTGAGTAGTATTCCATTGTGTATATAGACCACAGCTTGCTCAGCCACTCATCTGTTGTTGGACATCTGGTTGCTCCCAGGTTTTGGCTATTACAAATTGTGCTGCCAAGAACATATGTGTACACAGATCTTTTTGGATGGATGTGTTGGGTTCCTTAGGATACATCCCCAGGAGAGGAATTGCAGGATCATAGGGTGGGTCCATTTCTAGCCTTCTGAGAGTTCTCCAGACTGTTCTCCACAGGGGCTGGACCCATTGACATTCCCACCAGCAGTGCAGGAGGGTTCCTTTGACCCCACACCCTCTCCAGCATTTGTTGCTGTTACCTTTTCTGATGTGTGACATTCTCACAGGAGTGAAGTGATATCTCGTTGTTGCCTTAATGTGCATTTTTCTGATAGTAACTTGGAACATTTTTTCATCTGTTTATTGGCCTTTTGGATCTCTTCTATGAAGGATATTCTGCTCACATCCTCTCCCCATTTTTGGATGACGTCATTTGGTTTCTTGTTGCTGAGTTTGGTGAGCCCGTTATATATTTTGGTTATTAGCCTCTTGTCTAAGTGTGACATGCAAGGAAATTCTCTCACTCTGTGGGAGTTCTGTTTATTTGGGTAGTGGTTTCTTTTGCTGTGCAGAAGCTTTTTAATTTGATGTAGTCCCATTGGTTTATTTTTGTTTTAGTATTCTTTGTAATTGGATTCATATCATTGAAGATGCCTTTAAAATTTAGATGGAAAAGACATCTGCCAATATTTTCCTCTAATTATTTGATAGTTTCTAGTCTAAATCCAAGTCCTTGATCCTCTTGGAATTTACTTTTGTGTTTGGTGAAATATAGTGGTTCAGTTTCATTCTTCTGCATGTTTCAACCCATTTTTTTTTCCAACACCATTTGTTGAAGAGACTTCCCTTTCCCCATTTAATAGTCTGGGCACCTTTAGATGTCCATAGGTGTGGGGGCTTACTTCTGGGCTCTCAATTCTATTCCCCTGGTCAGTGTGTCTATTCATGTTCCAGTACCAAGCATAAACTTATTTTCTTTGCCAGAGCCCAGCTTAGCTCTGGCTGTTTGTGGTGCTGGGGATAGAACTTGAGACTTTGGAGCCTCAGGCAGGAGAGTCTTTTTGCAGAACAATTATGCTGTCTACCCTACCCCAAGGTCTAAACTTAACGCTTCTGCACATGGTTGACATTGAGCCCCCCCCCCCTTTTTGCCCAGAGCTGGGGAGGAGAGACATTCCTCCAAGAAGGGGACAGCAGAGAGGGAGTCTATTTGGAACCTCGGCCCCACACAAGCACCTCCCTGTCCCTGTCCCCAATCACTGTCCTTCATTTATTCCAAGCATATCCACAGTGTCCCCTGTGTGAGAAGGGGGCCATGCCTGGGTGGTCTCATTCAAGCTCCAGAGCCACCATGAGGCTAGGGTGGCTGGCTCCACTATCTGCAGATGTGGAAACTGAGGCCCAGAAAGGGGAAGGCTGTCCTCCAAGGTCACACAGCCAGCAGGAGTCCCGGAGAGGGGCAGTCACATGCCTGGGCGCCCTCACGCACAGAGGGGCTCCATGATGCCCACCCCACAGTGGCCTGGTCGTGTCCTCGAGTGTGTTTTATTCTCCCTCCCCCACTTCTGGGTGCAGGGCTGTGACCCTTTCTAGAACCCAGCAGGGTTTGCCCTGCAGGCCCCCCTCTACCCGCAACCCTCAGACAGCCTGGCCTGCCGAGGGCATCCTCTGGGCAGAGCAGGGAGTCCAGCCACAGACCCTGGTGGCCAGCAGAAAGGGGGAGGAAGGGGAGGAAGAGTCCCTTGTGAAGAGCCAAAGAGCTTGGCAGCCCTGCCTTCCCTGAGCCTGGCACTGCTGCCGGAAACCAGGAGGGCAGTAAATGTTTGAAATGCAAGGTAATAAAAATCTGGAGAAAAAAAAATAATAAAATGTTGAAAGCCTGCCTGGGTGCCAGACACCTGAAAGGACTCATTTGTCTCTGCAGGAGCCAGGTGAACCGGTTTGAATGGGGGTGCAGGGGGGTACTGGGGGGGAAGCCTGAAACCCGTGTCCTCAGCTCCTAGGACTCATGTCCTGACATCATTGGGGCCTGGCTAGCCAGTTTGGGGGTGGAGGGGTGGGAGGATTTGCATGGGAGGGGGCTGGCAGAGAGAAGGAAGAGATGGAGGAGCTGGGGCTTTTATCCAGTTTGGGGAGAGCTGCGTGGGGGAAGCCCCGTCCCCAGGTCTCCGCAGGCCCTGCTGCTTGTTGGGTCTGAGTGCCGTGAGAGCACCTGCCAGCTCTCCTTGAGACAAACTCAGGCTCCAGGAACAGGAGGGTGGGTGGGGAAGACAGCATAGTGATTCTGCAAGACTCTCTTGTCTGAGGCTCTGAGGTCCCTGGTTCAATCCCCAGCACCACCATCAAGGTCTCTCTCTCTTCCTGTCTCTCATTAAAATAAATAAAATATTAAAGAAAGAATATGTGCAGAACTGTCCCCAAATTGGGATAGGGAATCTGGGTCCAGGGATGCCTGGCCCTGAGGACACAGGTCCTGGGCACTGGTCTTCTCCATTAGCTAGTGAGATCTCTGAAGAAAGACAGAGGGTAGCAACCTCATCTTACTGATGGAGGAGGGGTGGGGAGAGGGGGACAGTGGCCAACTTGTCAGCATTGGTCTAGGAGAAGCTTTTGTCTAAAGGCTGCCCTGACTCCAGAGACCGAGGTGGGGGAGCTGTGAAGGGCCTAGAGTGGTGTGGTCGGACAGAATGGCTGCAGCCCAGAGTGATGGAGAGGGTTAGCCCTGACCATGGAGCGCCTGGATCCAGCCAGGCCTGAAGCCCTTCCTGGCTGTAGGAACCAGTGGTTTCCAAAAGGTTGTCCTTTGTTCCTCACCCCTCCTCCCTGAAATGACTTAGCCTGGGATATGTCACCTTTGAAATCAGAAGCCTCACTCACACAGAAAGAGGGGCGTGTATAGAGTGGGTGGGAGGCAGGGAGAGACAGCCCCCCCTTCAGTGAGCAGGGTGTACCCTGTGGCCTTTGCCAGCTCTGGAACCACAGACCAACCAATGCCCAGGCCTCAGGGCTCCCTCCACCCAACTCTGGATGGAATGCAGTCTCAGGGGCCAGAGGAGGGTACTTTTTAGGGGGGGCAAGGATCTGTGCAGCAGCTCCCCATGTTTACAGCAAACAGAGGCTGGGTGCCTGCCTGGGTGCTCAGGGCAGGGGGCAGGGCGCTGACTCCTCTCTTACCTCCCCCTCTGGTGCTGAACTGGGTGGCAGGAGGGAGGAGTGTGGAGGCAGGAGGCCCACCCCAGTTGTCAGCGCCCCCTCAGGCATCTTGGCTCCCTTCTTGGGCTCCCTCACCGGCCCCCTTCCTCCAGGAGACCCCCAGCCCTCTTCCCCTCCAGTACCCTGGCTCTGGGGTGGGGTCGGAGTTGAGGACTTTACCCACCTTCCCAGAGTCCCCATGTTGCTCCTGGCTGGGGAAGGCACAAACTTCCAGGGACATGGGGCTGGGTGGATGGGGGGCTGGAGCCCAGAAAGGCGGAGGGCTGGGGGGCTGAGTGGGCGCCAGCCCCCCGCCAGCCTATGCAGAGCTCAGCAGGGCCCAAGCAGCAGTGACTGGCCTCAATCACAGGCCTCCTCACTGTGGGCAGGGTCTCCCCAGAGCCTGCAGAGGGAGTGAGCTTCCCAGGGCTGGGAGCTGGGCCCACCAGCTGCAATTGCCAGCACCCCCCCCCCCCCCCCCCCCCCGCCGCACCAGCCCCTACCCTGGAGTTCAAGGCCAGCTTGGCCTCCAGGGGAGGCAGCCTCACCCTCTGCCATCAGCCCAGGAGACCTGCCACAGCTGAGCATCATGCTGAATGCAGCTGGGTCAGGAGAGGCTTGGCCACAATTTTTTTTTTTTTTTTTTTTAGCAAATCAGGGCCTGTCGGAAGCTCATCACAGGCAGGAGCCGGGCGAGAGCAAGACTGTGAGGCAGCAGAGGGCAGAGAAGTCTGTCTGCCTGGATTCATGGCCCATGACTTCTGGGGGAAGTGCAGGGCTTGGATATGGACTTCACTTAAACCTCAGCCCGACTGTCTCTCCCACACGCTCACGCCTGCTACTGACTTTGTGTCGTACACAGTTGGGATAGTACTCAGCTGGGAAGAAAGAAATTATGCCATGTGCAAACACCTGGAAAGACCCCAAGGGATTAGGCAAAAGAAGACCAGTTGTCAGAGAAAGATAAACTCAGGTGTTAGGTTAAAAAAAAAAAAGAACAAAACAAAATAGAAGTAAGTACTTAGCCCCTAAGAGCTTGCCCAACAGATGGGGGCAGTAAATCAGACTGAGGGCTCTAGGATGGGACCCCAATCACGTGGGCCCTTAGGTAGCAGTGTCAAACTTCATTTAATATATATATATATATATATATATATATATATATATACACACATATATATATATAATTATGTATTTTAGATAAAGGCAGAAATTGAGGGTCTAGGCGGTGGTGCACCTGGTTAAGTGCTCACATTACAGGGCACAGGGACCAGGGTTCAAGCCCCTGGTTTCCACCTGAACTGGGAAAGCTTCCCAAGTGGTGAAGCAGGGCTGCAGGGATCTCTTTCCCTCTCTATCTCAACCTCTGTCTTTATCCAATAATAAATAAAGATTGAGGGGAGAAAAAGGACAGAAATCGAGAGGGGACACCTACAGACCTGCCTCTCTACCGCACACTTGTGGCGGGGAGGTGGCTCTGAAGGTAGAGTGCAGGACTTGCCTGTGACAAGCGGCTTAGCTGAGACTCAGCACCTTGGGCCTGAGGGTGCTTGGCGATGGTCGGATCAAATCACTGTCAATGTCCCCTGCCAGGATGTGAGCAGAAACGCTGAGAGAGGGGTCTCTGCTTGCCATTAGAGCCCCAGTGAGAGCCACTGCTGAGAGCCAGGACTGTGCGGGGTGGGCCTGACACTTGGGCAGCAGGAACCCAGAGTTCTGAGTGCATGGAGAGAGGTTGGAGGGACCTCCCCAGTCCCTCCAAAACAAGTGGGGGTGCCCCGTGGGCAGCCAGCCAGAACTGAGGTCCCAGAAGCACAGGCATCCATATGTCCCTTTTAATTTAATTTCCACGTCCTGCCAAGAAGCCGAGTGCCGAGGACCATGTGACCGATCGGAAAATTTGTGTCCCCCTTTCCCAGTTTCCTGGGATGGGTGTTCCCCAAACACAGCTCCATATTTCCCCCCAAACATAGGCATTATTTGCTGTGCCCTCCCCTCCTTCCACAGAGCAGCTATGTACGGGCAGCTGAGTGGAGTCTGAGAAGGGTGACAAGCGGCTAGGGACCAGCAAGTCCTCACCTCAATTTCCACGCTTGAGCACCAGACCAAGAGGGACAAAAAAAAAAGAGTCCTTTATCTCTGTCCCTCCCTCCTCTCAGGCAGCTGGCCGGTGGATGCCCAGGGGCGGGTGAAATGGAGAAGGTGGTTATCAGCGGGTCTGCAGCTGCACTGATTGAGCTCAGACAGCTCTCAGCCCTCAGCCCTGCCCTGCATCCCCAGCCTGCCCCCCAAGACCCCCGTGACCATCTGATAAGAGGTCCCTGAGCCATCTGCTTTGCATGGTCCTGACAATTCTTATTCAAAGCATATGCAAATATAAAGAAGCTGGCTAGAGACAGAGCTGGCTGTGGGGGCTGCCAGCTGAACTTGTAACCAAATGAACCTACTGATCCTAGGAGTTTCTGATTTAGGTGAGGTGTCCATTTGCATGGGGGGACAGTTAGAGCCCGGTGCATACCTCCCCCACCTGGCGGAGGGGCATCTCTGGGGACATGAGCAGTGGCTCTCAGTCCTTCTCCAAGCCCCCAGCCAGGCCAGGATGAAGCCAGAACTGACCAGAGCCAGACTCCCTGGTCTCCGTGTTGCCGGCAAAGCAAAGGGGACAGTGCTGAGGTTCGGTACCAGAGTCTGGGCCGGCACCGGACACCCTAACCTTCAAGGGAATTTTGTGGAGACATTTCCTGCCTGGCCCCCCCCGGGTCAAGCTGGCTCCTACACCCCGTGGCAGGGCGGCAGCAGTGGGCAGAGTGCCTGGGCATATGATCTGCAGAGTAGCATAGCCCCAGGCTTGCAAGGACCCCACTCCCAGCATCCAGAAACAGCTGTCACCAGCCATATTTTTTCAGCCAGAGGTCACCCACTTTTGGTTTGCATTGGGGACCTCTTGAGTCATGAAACTGGGACTGGGTTCCACAGGGGAGGCCCCCAGATTGCCAAGGGTATGACATCTTAACTCCGCACTCAAGCTTCCTCATCCAGGTTTCCCGATGGCTCAAATCACACACTTCCCTGCCTTGGCATGTCTTTTCAGCTGCCGGCAAACTCCTCTTCACTCTTCAACCCCCTACCAAAGATGTCTTATTCTCTCTGAAGATGTCTTTGATGCAGACACATCTGGTCCCTTCTTCAGGCTCCCTGCAGGGTGCTTGTCCCTAAGCAGATCCCCTAAGAGCTCCATTGTCCTGTTCTCAGAGCTGATGGCCCACCCGGGTCAGGGGCCAGGCCTGGGCTATCCACCACTGGACATAGCTGGGCCCCTTGTCCCCAATCCCCTGCTGCCTTGCTGAGCTGGAATCGGGAAGTCAGACACAGAAGCTGGCGGGAGTCTCCCTGCCAGGGGCTGAGGCCGGAGGCGGCTTTGCAGCCTCAGGCTGATGGTTCTGGAATGGGGAGTGGTGGTGGTGGTGGTGGTTGGGGGGGGGGAGGGCTGTGCTTTGTGGGCCTGTTTGCTAACAGCTCTGATGAGAAGAGCCCCTTCCTGCACCCCCATCCCCTCTGACAATGAAAACTATCTCAACATTCAGCTTTACACCCTCATGAAGAACAGGGCTAGCCAAAGGGTTGGCTGGAGGAGGGGGTCCGGCAGGGCAGTCTCAAGACTGTGCAGGCCCAGAAGAGTCTGACCTCCAGGGCTCTTCTGGGGGCCCGGCCCTGGCCCTCCTGCCCTTACTCCCTCCCTCTGGCCGAGGGCTTCCACAGAAGCACTTTGTCCATAGCAGTCCGGCTCAGACCACGGGCCAATTAAGAAAATGAGATAGCCCAGGGGCCAGGCCTCAAATGAGTATTTTCCTCTGGGCCTGGACTTGCGGTAATTAGCGGCTGGCCAGGAAGGCATCTCAGGAATGTGGCCTCCCAAATGGAAGGGGGGAGTCACCTCAGGGCAGGTGGCCTCCAATTTAGGGAAGTCTTTTCCCCACCCCTGTGTGGTAGAGGCTGAGGGGGACACACCGGGAGGCCCCCAACCACCTATTTCTGTACCCTACTTCCAGCTCCCAGAGAAAGCAAGATGCTTGTGAGCATTTGGCCTCAAACCAGGACGAAAAGCAGGAAACACTCTCCACATATGCCCATGCGGGCAGGCTTCTTTTCCCGTGAAAGGGCCCCTCACTGCCCTCCAAGCCTCAGAGTACCCCATCTCCCTGGGCAGACCAGAGACACAGGGAAGGCCGGTCCCTTACCCCAAAGTTGATGAGTGGAGCTGCGGAGTTGTGAACTCAGCTCCCCTCTAAGGAGCAGAACCCCAACAGCCAAGTGGCCAAGGTGTCTGGGACCCTCTGGGCGGGAGCCTACAGACACACACCGGGCCCTGACAGTGAGTGACAGCATTATCCAAGAGGAGAAGGGAAAGTCCCATTGCAGGGACACTGGGAGGCTGGAGGCTGGTGTGTGCTGAGGCAAAGGCCCATAGGTGAGTGTGCACGGTGGCCCAGGGTTCCAGGGAGTCCAGACGCTAACACAGAGCCCCTCACAGCTCCCCCGGGAGAAGCTGGTGGACGGACTGCACAGAGAGGCTGCTTTCTGCTTTCTGACATCAGGGACCCTCGTGGCGCTGGTGTGCCCTTCAATGGGGGTGGTGAGGAAAGAGTGCTGCAGGGCTGGGAAGGGAGAGTCCAGATTCCAGGCCCCAGGCCTGGGGAGAGGGCCTCACCTCCTCCTTCCTCCCCACCTTCTGCCCTGTCCGCCTGGGGCTCCCCAGAACACAGGTAGCATTCTGTGGTTGACACTGGGACGATTGTGGCTCTGAAGGACAGAGCTGGGCTGGAGCACAAAGCTGCCAATCACGGCATCACGGCGCAGCGTCACCAGGGCTCCCAGAGCTCCAGGCCCCAGCCGACAGGCACCCTCCCGGCTTATCTTCACCAGCCCTTGTGAGCACACTTAGTTCAGAGTGGTTAGGTGCCGTGCTTGAGGACACACAGCTGCTGGTGTGTGTGTGTGTGTGTGTGTGTGTGTGTGTGTGTGTGTGTGTGTGTGTGTGGAGTCTGGATCCATCCACAGGGGCTCAGCTTGAAGCTTTTAGCTTTGTTCTCCCTGGTTCTCCTTGAGGCTTGCAGCTCTCCACAGGTGAAGCTGGGGGAGGTGGGAAGTCCCCAAACCCCCTTTCCAGCCCACTAAGGACTTTTTCCTGGGTCAGATAGCTCACCAGAGAGGTGCTTGCTCTGCCACGTGTGAGGCCCAGGTTTGAACCTCAGCACGGGGCAGGGGGAGGGGGTCACGACACCGACTGAGGGCGTCTGCCATGTGCACGCTCAGCCAGTGCCGGCTCCTTTTGCAGAGGGGCTGCTGGTGTGACAGAGACTTTCAGTGAGAAGGCGTAAAAGGACAGTCACTAAGGTGACCTGCTCAGGACCCTGACATTGGAATCTGGGAACAAGAGGTTAGGTGCCGTGCTTGAGGACACACGGCTGCTGGTGTGTGTGTGTATGTGTGTGTGTGTGTGTGTGTGTGTGTGTGTGTGTGTGAGGGGCGGGGTGCAGAGACATTCTGTAAAGCGCAGAGGACTCACCAGCCAATTCTCGCATTCAATCACTGTGTTCATTCTCGCTCTCTCTCTCTCTCCTTAAATCTATTTTGTTTGATAGGATAGAGAGAAATTGAGAGAGGAGGGGCAGAAATAGAGGGAAAGAGAAAGAGGAACTGGCACAGCGCCGCTCCATTACTTGTGAAGTCACCCCTGCACGTGGGGACTGGCGGGGTGTGGGTCCTGTTCATGGTAACTAGCGTGTGTGCTCAGCCGGGTGTACCACATCTGGGCACTACGTGTTCTGGCGGTCTTGTACGACTGAGTAAACACACAGAGGTTGTCAGAACTTTTCCTTTCTTCCCTTCTTTCTTCCTTCTTCCCTTCCTTCCTCTCTCCTTCCCTCCCCCACCTCTTCCTTTCACAAAGTGGAACATCCTATGCTAAGACCAAGGAGAGTTGAAACACCCTCCACCTTGTGCCTTATTCTGCTGGGTGGCCCTGCAGGCATCCACTGACTCTTTCATAAACCAGGGACAGTCACTCTCTCTGCTTGACTTGGAGATGGTGCCAGGGCTAGTACCCTGGGGCCTTGGAATGTGCCTGAGGCTGGCTGGCTGGCCTCTCCAGGCTGCAGCCCCAGCAGTGCCCAGCAACAGTGGGCAAGAGCTCCCTTGTCTTTGCTGCAGATGTCAGTTATTAACAGACAGCCCTGGACATGCTGCAGGGTCCCAGTTTGGAGCAGGGCTGGTCTGTCCTGCAGGAACCGGCTGGGGACAGGGGTATGGGGAGGGTTGGTCTTCTGCTGGGGTGGCTGAGCCCTGGGTGTCCCCCAGCCCCACCTTGCCTGTCACCGGGCCTCCAGCTGATCCCAGGCTGCGCTGACTCATAAACAGGTAGCACACTCCAGTTGAGCGAGCGGCAAAGATAAGGACGGCTCTCTGGCTGCAGCTCTGGGCTGCCCTGCCCTCCCTCCCTGGGGCAGTCTGGGGCGTGGGCTGGCCTCCCCAACTCCCTCTGCTCTGGACACCCCTGTGTGCTTCAGTTAAAACTGGAGGGAGGGGGAGCAAGGGGGGGCTGCAGACACAAGTGGAGTTGGGCTCATATGCTCATATGCAGAATCAGAGGGGGGCGCTCAAGTCCAGCAAACCCCAATGCAGGAATCAAACCCTATTCTAGAACTGAGCATGAAGGGGCCAGCATGGCACCCTCACTCCCAAACTGAGGCTGGGGGGAAGCTTGGGGTCCCTCATTCCAGAACTGAGGCAGGGGTAGGGGGTAGCCTGGGACCCTCACTCCAGAAGTAAGACTGGGGGGTTAGCTTGGGGTCCCTATTCCAGAACTGAGACTAAGAAGCTTATTTCTAGTCCCATCTAAGCTCCCCAGGATGTGCCCCCCCCTCCGCCACAGGACCCCAGCCCTCAGTTCTGCCTCCACAGGATCCCCCACCAGGTGAGCAGAGCCTAGGAGACCTGCCAGGGGTCCTTCATTGTCATTGTCACATGGAATCAGATGCTCTCGGCATGCACCAGGAAGTTTCAGTATGACCTTCCCCTGGCCTGGCATCCGGGACTGCTTTCTTCTCCTCTCCTGGAACCCCCAGAACCCTTTCTGCTCCCGGGGATCCTCTCTGACTCCCACACCCATGACCTTTCTTTCCTCAGCTTCCTGCAGCAGGCAGAGGAGCTCAGGTGGGGCTAGCTTCAGGCGAGTTTGCGGATTCGTCAATCCACTTAGCTGGCAAGCAGGCATCCCAGTGTCCTCCCCAGAGCTGCCAAGGTCCTCCTCCTCCAGGTGGGAAAGCAGGGCCTCCAGATTGTTCTGTTAGGGACAAGATGTCTCTTGGAGCCTTTGCAGCCCCTTCCTCCCCCCTGTCCCCACCCCTGTGGCATGCCCCCAGGGAATTCTGGAACAGACCCCCCCCCCCAGACTTCTTGATCCAGGAGCAGTTATTTCTCCTCGGGGAATCATCAGTCACACTGTGAAGCGCAGAGCCTGTCTATTATTCCCTGTCTGCCCGCCTCTCCGTTTCCTTGTTGGCTGTGGTCTCTGGCCTTGGCTGTGTGCCCTTCCCTGCTCTCAGAAGGAAGGGTCTGAGAGAAGGCCTAGAGGACATTGCCCCCCCATCCCCATACTGCCCTCTGCTCCCTCCCCCCATCTGTCTGTCACCAGACCCCACTGCCCCTTTCTCCTGAGACCTCCTTAAGTCTGCTCAGAGTCTTCTAAGCCAGGGGCACTGAGCCTCCAGTTTCTCTTCCAGGGTCTTTCCAGGGCCCAGTCACAGAGATCTTTCTCACTCAGATCTGTCTCATGGATCTAAAACCCACACCTTGCTATCCTGGACGCCTTCTCCCTGCTCCTGGGCACCCTTCCCTCGCTCCGTCTCCCAGCCTGGCATGCACCTTCTCATGTCCCCATCCATGTCACCTCTGCAGAGTGCCTTCCAGATGTCCTTATCTTCCAGAGAGTCCCCTGTCCCTGGTCCCCCCACCCCCAGCCCTGTCCCTGAACTGCCTGCCATGATCACTGGTCCAGCACTGGATGATGACAGGGCCACCATGGACACTGCTGCAGGCTTGGCCACATCTCCCAGGGAGAGTCAACTGCCTCACAGGGCAGCCTGCCCCCCTGCTTTTCCTGTCTCCATCAGTGCCCAGTACAGAGCTGGCATTCATGGGGGGAGAGAGAGACACCCCAGCAGCTCCCCAACCATGCCATCTCTCAGGGAGCATCCCCTCCCTCCAGACTGCTTGCCTTGTATTTGTATGAGGGGCACCCCTGCAGCCCACAAAGTTCCATTTGGAGGACCCTGCCCTGTGTTTTCAGGCTGTGCGTGTGGGCTCTGTGTGGTTCACCAGGTCCCTAGTCTGTCTCCAGTGCCCATCTGGCTGTTGTCATGTTTAGTTCCTGCACTCATTGGAGGGTCAGAGCACCACTTGGCATTGGTTGTGCAGGGGGCTGAACCTGGCGTCCCAGGTTTGCAAATCAGAGCTTTACTTGCTGAGCCAGTCAAAGGGACTCTTAGCAGAGTGCCCAGCCCTGTGGCTTGCATGCATCCAACATCCCTGGAGACCTGCACCATCTAGGCCAGGGGGGACAGAAGTCTGATGCTGAGGGAGCCACCAAGATGCGTGGGAGATGAGTTGGGGAGAAAGCTGTGGGTTTGGGAGCTAGCATAATGGTTCTACATAATGGCTTTGAGATCCCAGGTTCCATCCCCAGCATCACCTTCAGCCAGAGCTGAGCAGGGCTCTAGTCTTTCTATATCTTCCTCTTTGTTGGTCTCTCCCCATCTCTCTCTAATTAAAAATAAAATAATATTTAAAGAGATAGAGAGAAAATAGAATCCAGGATGCCACTCCAAACCCCAGGTCACCATCCTCATCACTTTTACTCCATCACACCACCATTACCTTCTCTGCTACCCTCAACTCCATCACCACCCCCATCTCCATCTCCATTAACTACTCTGCCATCTCCATCATCACCCCATCTCCATCATCACCCCATATCCATCTCACCCCATCTCCATCTCACCCCATCTCCATCATCACCCCATCTCCATCATCACCCCATTTCCATCTCACCCCATCTCCATCTCACCCCATCTCCATCATCATCCCATCTCCATCATCACCCCATCACCATCACTCCATCTCCATCACCCCATCACCATCACTCCATCTCCATCACTCCATCTCCATCACTCCATCTTCATCACTCCATCTCCATCACCCCATCTCCATCACCCCATCTCCATCACCCCATCTCCATCACTCCATCACTAGCATCCCATCTCCATCACCCCATCTCCATCATAACCTATATCCATCACTCCATCTCCATCACCCCATCTCCATCACCCCATCACCATCACCCCACCTCCATCACCCCATCTCCATCACCCCATCTCCATCACCCCATCACCATCACCCCACCTCCATCACCCCATCTCCATCACCCCATCTCCATCACCCCATCTCCATCATGACCTGTCTCCATCACTCCATCTCCATCACCCCATCTCCATCACTCCATCTCCATCACCCCATCTCCATCACTCCATCATCACCCCATCTCCATCATGACCTGTCTCCATCACTCCATCTCCATCACCCCATCTCCATCACTCCATCATTACCCCATCTCCATCATCACCCATCTTCATAACTCCATCTCCATCATCCCCCATATTCATCACTCCATCTCCATCACCCCATCTCCATCTCCCTCGCTCATTCTCCATCACCCCATATCCATCATCACCCATCTCTATTATCCCATCTCCATCATCACCCATCCCATCTCCATCACTCCATCTCCATCACCCCATCACCATCACCCAATCTCCATCACTCCATCTCTATCACCCCATCTCCATCATCACCCCATCTCCATCATCACCACCTCTCCATTATCACCACCTCTTCATCATCTTCATCTCCTTCATCCCCATCTCCACCATCACCATCACCCCCACCACCTGTCTTGTTATTACCACCTCCCTGGGCTTCCAAGAAGGCGCCATCTCCCTGCACCCCAGTGTCTGAGTGGAAATCCAGAGTCTGGGTGCAGGGCCCAGGGTTTGAGAGCTCCGCATTCATGTCACCTGAGGGGGACAGAGGTCCAGCAGCTGTAGCTCCCAGCTGCTCTGAGCAGCTCCTGCCTCCTTGTCCCCACCCAGGGGATGACCAACAGCTCTGGGGTCATCAGCCCTGCCAAGCTCACACAGAAGGGTCCCTCCACACATCTACACACATCCCTCTTTGGTTCGGGGCCCTGTGCCCTTGTCTCCAAGCCCCATCTCTCTCTCTGCCCTGCCACACTTGGACCATGTTCAGACCTCGACAGCAGTCAGACAGAGAACCACAAGGAAGGAACAGACGTGCACGTTGGCTTTGTGTTTAATTACAAAGAGAAGGAGGAAACCAAGCATGTTTCCCAGCCAGGGACAGCACACACAGACCCCTCTGAGCCGCTGCAGGGGCCCCGTGATGACTAAGGCCCCCAGTGAACATGGAGGCAGCCTGGTTTCTTCTGGACGGTGACAGGTGGGCTCACTGGTCCCTGGTTCTCACAGGGAGCCATGAACCATGGAGGGTGAGGACCTGCCAGCCGGGGTCCTGCAGGCGCCATGTTCAGAGCTTTCAGAATTACATGCCCCAGTGACCCCCCCCCCCATTTAAGCAGCAGGTAAATGGGGGCCCAGGTGTGGCCGGGCACAGTTTGCAGGGGTGTCCGGAAGGTGGTGGGGAGAAGAGAGTTTGTTACAGTCCACTGTGACACTGGCCTGAACATCTCATGGAGGCAGAGGAGGGGTGGGGGTTGGGGGTGTCACCTAGCTTTGACCCTGGCTTCCAGCCACCACCACTTACTAGTCTGCAGGGCTCTGGGAAAGTGGCTTCCATTGCCTCAGTCTCTTTCTCTGTTAAACAGGGAGCCCACACGAAACCTGGCTGCACACACAGGAAAGAGGTGCAGGGCTTTTCAGAGCCTGCATGCACCGGCATATAATAACTGCTCAGTTAACAGCCATCACCAGCAGTCTGGACACCACTGCACCGATACCTGTGCAGCATGGAAGACACAAGACTCCGGGGACCTTCCAGAAAAGCCCTGCTGCCTATGGCCGGGCAGGTCAGAGGTCAGGGAGCCCTCAGAGATAGGTCTGGGAGGCCCCATCCCACTGTCCATGCAGCCTAGAGCCCCGCTGCCCCGCCTAGACCTCGGTGCCCTCCCGGGGGTAGAGGCCATTGTTGGTGCTGAGGCCATTGTAGAAGTGAGGGCTGAGTGGGTTGAGCACAGAGCCCCCGTAGCCCAGGCTGCTGGGGGTCACGGGGCCAGTCCATTCGCCCCCACCCCCGGGCCCACTGAGAGTGCCAAGAGGGCTGTAGGAGCTAAAGGTCAGCACGTTCTGCCCTGTCTTGTCCTCGGGCTCTGGGCTTAGTCCTGGGGGACCCCCAGGGCGGGCAGGGGGCCCTGAGCTGCTTACGTAGGCTGTCATGGTGGAGAGGAAGCTGTTGAGACAGGGGGCGCCGGGCGGGCCGGGCGAGCTGTGCCTCTCCGGGGGGCTGTGGCTGGCTGGGGCGTCCCCCCGCAGCAGGTCCCCCGGCTCTGCGGCCTCAGGGCTGCCGCCTCCCAGAAGGCCGCCCTCAGCCTTCTCGGGGGCTGAAGTGCTGGAGGAGCCAGGACTCACATCTGACTTCCTCTTCCTCTTCCTGCGGAAGTTGCCATTGTCAAACATCTTCTCACAGTTGGGGTCCAGCGTCCAGTAGTTCCCCTTCCCTGCAGAGAACGTGGAGGGGTGAGGGTTGAGGCAGGGGACCCTCCAGCTGGCCTTCCCGCCCTCATTCCCCAGCTGGGACCAGACTGGCAAAGGCCAGAGTCAGGAGAGGAGGGGGTTACCTAGGCCCTCTCCCATCTTTAACAGGGTGCCCCAAAGCTGAGCACGTGAGGTGGACAGAATGTCAGGTCCAGTGGGAGCAGACAACAGGTCTCTAAGGAGTGAGGTCCCGGGGGTTGGGGAGAGGGGCCTCCTCTGATCACTCGAGAGAAAACTCCAGATGATATCCAGGATGGGGCTGGGCCCCAGCTTTGCTCCCCAAGGACAGAGGGCCCCAGCCTCAGTTTCCCCATCTGAGTAGTGGGCTGGCCGAACCTGTCGTTTCTCCCTCGGACCCTGTCCATTGACCCCAGTGCTCTGAGTGTGTGGGGGAGGGTCTCAAGGTCTGGATGGTAGGGGGGTCCCTCCACAGGTAGCAGCTGCCCTCGGTGTTTGAAGCCAGGCTTGGGAAGGACTCTATCCTGTCCCTGTCCGGTGGAGGGGAGGAGGCATTCCCGGGGCCTGCCAGACTCCCAGTGAGGGCACCGTGTTGCCACAGTCCTGTGAGCAGCTAAGGGTGTCTCTGTGCTTATTGCTATTTTTTAAATATATATTTTTCTTTTTATTGAGGGGGATCAATGCTTGACGGTGCATCCATCCATGGAAATGTGTATATGATTTCATTATGCACGTGGCCCCCCAATTTTTCTCCCTCTCCTCCTCTGTACTTTTTAAAAAGTGTTTCATTTATTTATTGGATAGAGACAGAAACTGAGAGGGAATGGGAGACAGAGCGAAAGATAGACAAGCTTTACTGCTCATGAAACATGCCCCCCCCCGGAGGTGGGGACTGGAGGTCTTGAACCTGGGTCCTTGCATGCATTATACAATGTCTGCTTAACTAGGTGTGCCACTGCCTAGTCCCTTCTCCTTGTCTTCAGATAGAGACAGAGATGGAAAAAAGAGAGAGAGGAAACAGAACCAGAGCTTCCTTCTAAGTGGTGGAGGCCAGGCTTGAACCCATGTCCCTCACATAGCAAAGCAGCCTACTGTCCAGGTGAGCTATTCTCTGGCTGCACCACCCCCACCCCCCACTCAGACACACAGGGCTGGGGAGCAGCCTGGGGTTCACAGTCCTGGGAGTGACCCTCCACCAACCAGGCCTCCCGTTATTACCGTCACCTCTAGACTATCTTCCTGGGCCGTGAGGGTCTGCTCAGAGCTGCCCCACAGGGCAGGGAGAGGATGGGGGGCACAGTCGGAGGGTGTGTGTGTGTGTGTGTGTGTGTGTGTGTGTGGCATCGGTGGCCCTGGGCTTATGCTCACACGTCACATGGCCCACCCACTCCCACCCGGGCTGGGGGCCCCCAAGGACCTCGGGACTCTCCTGTCCCCGCTGGGGTGCCGCAGCCCCTAGCTGCTTCCAGTCAGGGGAGACCGAATCTGGGGGTGTTGAAGAAGTCCCTCCAGTGCCCAGCTGTGCCAGTGAGGCTCCCGGGCTGGGTGGGGGTGAGGGGCGGGGTCCTCACCCGGGTCGTCCTCGTCCCGCGGCACCTTCTTGAAGCAGTCATTGAGCGACAGGTTGTGACGGATGGAGTTCTGCCAGCCGGCCTTGCTCTTGTTGTAGAAAGGGAAGTTGTCAGCGACGTACTGGTAGATCTGGCTGAGCGTCAGGCGCCTGTCGGGGGCGCCGTGGATGGCCATGGCGATGAGGGCCGAGTAGGAGTAGGGTGGCCGCACCAGCTTCATCAGCTCCTCCTGCGAGGGAAGGGGCAGCCAGCCCAGCTCGCCGGCACCCAGCCCTGGCAGGAGCGGCCGCTGCACCCCGTAGGCCTGGGGCAGGAAGGGGCTGGTGCTGGGGCCCGGCAGGTAGGGCGGAGGGGTCAGGGCTGGCCCGTTGAGCCACAGGTAGGGGTTGGGGGTGGCCCCGTACTCGCTGCCACCTTCGAAGGCGGGGGCCCGGGGTGGGCTGGGCACGCCCTGGGGGTGGAAGAAGCCTTCGTAGTACAGGTTCATCTCGGGGGGCTCCTGGCCCAGGCTGGGGAATTGGGGGCTGCATCGGGAAGAGGAGGAAGCCTGGAGGTCGAAGGAGCTCATGCTGTGGAGGGGGTGCGGCGGTGGTGGTGGTGGGGGGCGGCCCTGCAGCTCCTGCCTGCCACCCTCGGGAGCTGTCCCTGCACAGGTGCATGCCAGGTGCCTCCCCTTATACCCCTGCCGGCAGGGCGGGGCGGCCCCACCCACGGGCGGCACCTGCTGGGGCCCAGCCCCCCTCTTCTGCTCCTGCCCGGCCCACGGGCACGTCCTGCCGGGGACAGTCGGTTCAGGGAAGCTGTTCTGGACCTGCAGCCCGCCTGCCCGCCGGCCCGCCCCTCTGTCTGTCCGCCCCTCTGCCACTCCGTCTGTGCCTTTTCTCTCCTCCCCCTCTTGCCTCACCTCCCAACTGGCCTCTCATCCTGGGCATTCTCTCCCCCTCTCTCTCTCTCCTCCTCCTCCTCTTTCTCCCCCCCCCCCTCTCCTCCTCCTCTTTCTCCCTCTCTCTCTCTTTCCCTTTGCCTCGTTGCTTCTTTCCTTCCTCTCCTGACCACTGCTTTGCTTTTCTGGAAAGCTTTATTACACACACACACACACACACACACACACACACACACACACACACACACGGGGAGGGGGGTTTAGTCGGGTGGTGACACACACGGTTAAGTGCACATAGTACGAAGCTCAAGGACCCGTGCAAGGATCAGGGTTCAAGCCCCTGCTCCCCACCTGTAGGGACGAAACTTCATGAGCAGTGAAGCAGGTCTGCAGGTTTCTCTCTCTCTCTCTCTCTCTCTCTCTATCTCCCCTTCCTCTCTCAATTTCTCACTGTCCTGTCCAATAAAAGGGAAAAATGGCCTCCAGGAGCAGTGGATTCATAGTGCTGGCACTGAGCCCCAGTAATAACTCTGGAGGAGAGAGAGAGAGAGATTGAGAGAGAGGGAGAGAGAGACAAGTGGGGAAAGGTCAGAGCACTGCATGCCTGCTGTGGTGGCTGGGTTTGAACTTGCTGCCCTTGAGCCCAGGCCCTCCTGCCTCCTGCGGGTGCTCTGGCAGGCTGAGTGCCCCCTAACTCTCCAAGCCGCTGTCTGTGCTCTGCCCTGCCTCACCGTCTCCCTTGCTCTGTCCTGTCTTTCCTCCTTTCCTTCTTGTCCCCTCCACTGGACCACGGCCACTGGGTCAGCAGCCACCTTTCTTGCCTTTGATATGAGGTCTCACTGGTTGGAGCTCCCTGGTAGGAGTCTCACTGGTAGGAGCTCAGAGCCTGGCCCCTGGTGGGCTTCCAGGGCTCTCTGCACACACACACACACACACACACACACACACACACACACACACACACACACGTGCTTACACACACACACACACACACACACACACACACACACTTTCATACTGCACACACAGGCACTGCAGGCGACCCTGAGCCACCGAGACAGCGGTGACACCTGGAGGCGTGTGTCCATGGGCTGGGGACAAGAACAGAGCTTGCCCTCTCCCCCGTGCTTCTCTCAGACCCAGGTTCTCTCTGGTCTTTGTTGGCAGGACACAGACTCTGTGTACCTGGGTCTCCCTCACCCCGTCTCGAGCCTGACCGGGTGCAGGGCCAGGGGCTCACTGGGACGGGCTCACCCTCCCCTTCTGGTGCTGGGAAAGGAGGGGGCCCCCTCTCTTCTGGGGCCTGTGCCCCAGCTCAGCTGTCAGCACAAGAACTGGGACCTTCAGAGACAGAAGGTGGCAAGGAGCAGAGAGGAGTGAGTGAGGGGAGGAGGGCAGGGAGGAGGAGCAGAGCTGCTGTGTCCCCTGCAGGGCAGTCAGAGCACAGAGCTGGACCTGGGGCCCAGTGAGGGGTCTCTACCCTGGCTGCACCCCAGGGCTCATACCCTCGAGCAGGGCAGGGCAGGGCAGGGCAGGGCAGCGGGGACATGGGGCTGACTTCTGGTGCGTGACAGCTCCTCAAGGCACAGGGGCGGGAGCTGCGGGGCTCAGGACCCTCCAGCCAGAGCTGCTGGTCCCAACTCAGGGACATCACGGGCCCCTCTAGCCAGCCTGGCTTTTGCACAGTGCTGCCCCTTCTGGCACCAGGGTTTGAGGTCTGGTGGGGACAGCTTAAGAGCTCTGCCCCTGTTTCTCTACCTGGAAGCTTCCTTCCTTTCTCTCTTTCATTCTTCCTATCTTTCTTCTTCTTTCCTCCTTTTCTTTAGTTATTCTCTCTCCTCTTTTCCCTTCCTTTCCTTTCTCCTTTCTTATTTTTCTTCCTTCCTTTCTCAATTTTCTTTATTCTTTTTTTTCTTCCTTCCTTTCTCTTCAATTTTCTTTTCCTTCCTTCCTTCCTTCCTTCCTTCCTTCCTTCCTTCCTTCCTTCCTTCCTTCCTTCCTTCCTTCCCATCTATTTGCAGGAGGTGCCGGGGGTTGAACCCAGGGCATCATGTATGCACGACATGCACCCACTGCTGAGCCCCCACCCTCAGCCCCATGGTCCCCAGTCTGTGAAAGGACAGGGAACAGCAGCATCCTGAGCTTCCCGGCCTGCCTGGGGGCGGGTGAGGACAGTGGTGTCTGCGCCTGTCTGGACTGGCTCCAGCCAGCTGTGGGCTCTGGGAAGCTGGGGCTTCAGCTGGCGGGGCTGAACTGACCCCCTGCCTCCCTCTCTGCACTCCTGGTGGCACTGGAGGCTGAGGATACATAGGCCAACACCGCCCTCTGGTGGCTCTCTCCTTAACAGCGTGCTGGGAGCGGGGCTCAGCCTATTTAGAGCACAGGCTCAGGTTCAATCCCCGGCACCAACTTATACCACAACCAAGCTGTGCTCATCTCCCTCATAATAAATTAATAAGTAAATCCATTAAGGACATTAACAAATTGGTCATAATAACAGGCAGAGGTGCAGAGGTTGGCCCAGTTTCTGTGCCCCTTGAATAAAAGCTCCCACACCACAGAGGCATGTTCCCCCCCACCCCGCCATCATGGAAGGAGGGGAAACAGGGCTGCCATGGTGGGAAGGCAGCTTACAACCTTAGTGGGGCCTGAACTCCTGACCACAGGCCTGGGGTAGGCTCTGAGTGCTCAGCCTCCCAGCCTGTCTGTCATGAGGTGGGGTGGGCTCTGGGTGCCAGGAGGCTAATGCAGGGCTCCAGGCTGGACTGTAGAACACCGCCATGACTCCACCCTGGGTGGCTGTCTGGACTCTGATGCCAGGGACGGGCTGAGCTCAGGGCAGACCTGTCGCCCTGGTCCCCTCTCAGCTCACCTGCCACCACAGGGCCTCATCTCAGAGCTGGAGATGAGCCCCTCTCAGCCGGCTGGTGTTGGCATTCTTCATGTTGGTTTGGTCCCCTTCCCCCTACCTCTGAGAGATTTGGTTTGGCCCCTGCTAGTTTCACACCCCTCTTTCTCCCCGCCCCCTATGCTAAGGACGTCCAGAGTTCCAGAAGCAGCCGCTGAAGGAGAATAATGGGGAAGCACATGGTGTGGTGATTTGCCCGCTCATGAATAAAGATTAAACTGCAGCTTCTCAGCCCAGCTGTGTGTCCCCAAATCTCTGTCTCTGTCTACCGCTGCGAAGCTAGCCCGGCCTACTAGAGCCCGTACTTTAACAACAAATGGCACCTGCAACGTGGGACCGGACCTGTGCATCTCTCAGATAAGTGAAGATGATTTGGCTACCTATACAGTATGGCCTTCTCTTCTGCTTGTGAAGAGTTCTCCAAAGGCCTCTGCCCTTTCTTCACGAGACTGTTTCGCTGTTTCTGGAACATTTATCTCTGGACCACTATGTGGTTTCTGCCCAACGCCAGCCCACAAGAGCCCAATGCCAACCCACATGAGCTTTTGGCCACATGGCATGGGACATTGGGCATGGGACATTGGGTGTGGGCTCCCCCCATGCTGCTCGGCCGCGGGGAGCAGGGCAGCAGACATGGCGCCCGAGCCTTCTGCATGGCTGGCCTGACCGCCCTCCTGCTATGAAGTCTGGGCAGATCCTGGACCACCCGGAGACCGCCGGCTCCCTGCCGAAACTGGGCCCCCTGGCCAAGATACTCAGCTCGGGTCTGAAGGCAGACGAGCTAGAATACGCAGAGACTCATGCAGAGATTGCAACCTACAATTCCTAAAGCTGAAGTTGCCCAAGAGGCCACAGCTGGACAACACACTCCCCAAACGGCTAAGACAGTACAGATCTGAATTCGTGTTTGAAATAACATGTCTTCATAACAAAAGTTTCTCTCCTTGTGTATTGAAGACCATGTGTATGTGTGCGTTTAAAGTTTGGTAACATTAACTTTAAGGTTAAGAATGTAACTTTAAGGCTATATTCTTACCAGACAAAGTTAAATGAAAAAGGTTTTCAACATAATTCTCATAAAGATAAAATTAATTTACATTTAAAGTCTGAGGTAAAAATTAGTTAACAATCAATATATTTTAACTAAGTTGGTCTAAAAAAAAACCTGCACACACCTAGGGTGTGTCTCCATCTTGAATGGGTGTAACAAAAGGTTAAAAAGACGTTGATATGTAAAAGTCTCAAATTCCTTCCCAATTAGAAAAGTTAGATTGCGCTATGGTTATGCTCATAATTCTCATACCTGAGGCTTTTTTCTTTCTATGGTTCATGTTTGCCTTTCCACATTTTATTGTTTGAACTTTAAATAGCCTTGGAATCGTGCTGGAAGGGACTTCCAATTGTAATAGAGTTATCAATTGTGGTAAACTTCTAACCTGCTACAAGTTTTGCTTCATACGTAAGTGAATTGCAGCTGTCAAGTTCTTTACAGAAAAGCAGAATTCCGATGGCTGACATTCCCCATCGAGACAGACGTACAACAATTCACCCCTTGGAAATTCTTCGGTGGACATCTGCTTTGGACATGCACTTCTATCAGACTCACTGGTACACCTTGGACACTGCACAAAACTAGCAGCTTCCCTTTATGCTGCTGGGTTTCTCAAAGACTGACTGTAGCCAGCTGCCTTGAGACTCTAGGCCTCACTCTCCCCCCATGCTAGAAAATGCCCGTCGAGGCAAGTAACACCCCCCAGAGGCAAAAGAAGCCCCCAGAGGCAGGAACTTTTTTTTTAGCTGATAAAGTTTTGCCCACAGAGGCAAAAATGCCCCCCTCAGGCCTTCTCTTGGCAGCACACTGGTTCTTGTTACTCGCTTATATGTTTCTCCATGTTTGTGCCAGTTTCTTGTTTTTGAAAATGCCTGTACGATATAGGTTTCTGTTCACCCCACACCCCTGATACTGTGGTCATTTAGTTAAAAAAAAAAAAAAAAAAAAAGAAGGGGGAATATGTTGGTATTCTTCATGTTGGTTTGGTCCCCTTCCCCTACCTCTGAGATTGGGTTTGGCCCCTGCTAGTTTCACGCCCCTCTTTCTCCCTGCCCCCTATGCTAAGGACGTCCAGAGTTCCAGCAGCAGCTGCTGAAGGAGAATGATGGGGAAGCACATGGTGATTTGCCCGCTCGTGAATGAAGATTAAACTGCAGCTTCTCAGCCCAGCTGTGTGTCCCTGAGTCTCTGTTTCTGTCTACTGCCGCAAAGCTAGCCCGGCCTACTAGAGCCCGAACTTTAACAACAGGCTGGGATGTGTCTGTGAGTGCCCAGGGCTGGGTGCTGGGGCGGGAGGCGGGGCACCTCTTCCCAGGAGGGGAGGTAGAAAGCCTGTCTGAAACTCTCTCCACCTTGTAGACCTGGACAGCTTCCCTCAGCTCCCTCTACTCAATATTCCACTGAAATAGAACAAAAGAAATAGGGGGACTGGGCAGTGGCACACCTGGTTAAGTGCACATGACACAGTGCACAAGGATGCAGGTTCAAGCCCCGGTCCCCACCTGCAGAGGGAAAGCTTCACCAGTGGTGAAGCAGAGCTGTGGGTGTCTCTCTCTCAATCTCACCTCCCTTTTCAATTTTTTATCTGTCTCTAGCCAATAATAAATAAATAAAATTTTAAAAGAAAAGAGAAATAAGAGGATGTTAAAACAAAGGAAGTGTAAACTACCCAGCCTCCTGTAGGAAGCTCGGATGCACAGCAGAACCCCCCCCCCCCGAGCCCTCTGCCCAGAGAGCAGGAGGCCTTGAGTAGTGAGCCCCCCACCCAATGGGCCATGAGGGTCCTAAGTCCTGCCCATCCCAAGGCGGCCACTGAATGCTCACTCCTGGACCTGGCAGCCTTCAAGTCATGTTCCTATAAATACTGGAACTCATGTCCCCCCAGACACAGCTGTGCAGGAAAAGTTGATATTAACAGAGGTCCCAGCAGTGGTGCAACCAGTTAGGCGCACATAGTACTAAGCACAAGGACCCCCGCAAAGGTCCAGATTCGAGCCCCTGGCTCCCCACCTGCAGCAGGACTCTTCAAAGCAGTGGGGAAAGAAATGATGTTGGCTATCATTTCTCCTTTGGCTAATTCTGCTTCTGTTTCTATCCATGTTGATCATCACGCCAGGTTCCCCTGCATTGCTGTGGTCTGTTTACATAATCACTGTTTTGCCTGAGACCGCCCTGCCTGCAGGGCACTGGTTTAATCCTCTCTGGTTAGATGGAAGCATTGCTACCTTGGCGCTCTTTTTCCCCTCCGCCTCCTCTCCTAGTCATTTCCTTTTTTCCGACCTGCCACTTCCACCTCGGAAGGTATAAAGGCAGACTCTTTTCTAATCAATAAACACTGGATTGCGTTCCTGCTCAGCCATGAGTTCCTGGTCGTCTCTCTCCCACCCCGTGAAGCTAGCCCAGCACAGTGAAGCAGGTCTTCTTTTCTCCCTCTATCTTCCCCTCCTCTCTCTATTTCTCTCTGTCCTATCCTATAAAATGGAAAAATGGCCACCAGGAGCAGAGGATCCATAGTGCCAGCCCTGAGCCCCAACGATAACCCTGGAGACAAATAACAACAAAGACAAAAAAAAAAGTAAAACAACAAAAGTACAGAGGATAGTAACTAAGACAGCCAGGCCCTGAGCACTGAAGATTCCCCACCCCTTAGCCCTGCAGCACCTACTTCTGTGAGATGCTTTCTGCTCTCGGTCTGCGGCCCTGCTAGAAGCTGGACCTCCCATTCCTTTGAGGAGAATGAGAATTCTTTCTGTGGCCCATTTGGGCTAATGAGCCATGTTCTGGAATGTCTCTTGGATCTCTGCTGCGGGTAACTTTCTGCCGGAATGTTTCCTGTAACACCTCACCTGAGGAGTGTGAGTCTCGACAGGGAGTCTAGGCATCGGTTAAGGTCCATGCAGGCCTGCGCCCTCCCTGTCCCCCCATTCCCTGCCCAGGCCTGGGGACGGTCTGTGTCCGGGGGACCTGGACTGAGGAGCCAGGTGCCCGGCAAAGCGCTGGACAGTTGGGGAGAGGCAGTGGCAGAGCTGGGCTCACAGGACCAGGCAGAAGACAGACCGCTCCTTGTCTTTAATGCTTTGTCTGTATTTCTGTCAAACTTTTTCTTAGATGTACAAATTCATTTATAAGTGCAAAGCCTTTTTTTAAGTATATATTTTTCTTAAGTGTAAGACTTTTAAAAATGTTTCCTTGCATACAGACACTATTCAGAAGAATGAGTTTCTGGAAGGCCTTTCTGCTGGGGTTAGGGTAGGAGGCAGAGCCAAGCCCCCCCACCTCACCCAACCCCAGACTCAGGGCTCTGGGGGACACAGGGCAGCGTTGGGGTGGGGACAGTGTTCCTGTACTCTCCTGTGTGGCTGGGACTGGGGGGGTGTGAGGGGGTCTCCAGTGGGAGAGATCTGGCCAACTCAGCCTGTTCGCTGGAGTGAGGGCACAGGGCGTGAGTGGGCAGGGTGGTGTCTCCCTGAGGGCACAGGGCGTGAGTGGGCAGGGGGGTGTCTCCCTGAGGGCACAGGGCGTGAGTGGGCAGGGTGGTGTCTCCCTGAGGGCACAGGGCGTGAGTGGGCAGGGGGGTGTCTCCTCTTCTGGAAGCTCCTCTCCAGCCCCTCGGCTCACTGGTCAGTGGACAGCAAGTCAGGCTTGCCTTCGTCTGGTGACTTGCTGGCCAGCTTTGGGGGAGAGAGGAAACAGTGGGTTACCCCAGGGGTGAGCCTGGGAGTGCTGGACACCCCTCCATACACACACACACTCACACACTCACACTCACACTCACACACACACTCACACACACAGAAACACACACACACACACACAGAAACACATACAGAGAGAAACACACACAGAAACACACACACACAGAAACACACACAGAGGGAAACACACACACACAGAAACACACACAGAGAGAAACACACACACAGAGAGAAACACACACACACAGAAACACACACAGAGAGAAACACACACACAGAGAGAAACACACACACACAGAAACACACACAGAGAGAAACACACACACAGAGAGAAACACACACACACAGAAACACACACAGAGAGAAACACACACAGAGAGAAACACACACACACAGAAACACACACAGAGGGAAACACACACACACACACAGAAACACACACACAGAAACACACAGAAACACACACACATAGAAACACACAGAGAGAAACACACACACACAGAAACACACACACAGAAACACACAGAAACACACACACATAGAAACACACAGAGAGAAACACACACACACAGAAACACACACAGAGAAACACACACACAGAAACACACACAGAGAGAAACACACACAGAAACACACACACAGAAACACACACACACAGAAACATATACAGAGAGAAACACACACAGAGAGAAACACACACACACAGAAACACATACAGAGAGAAACACACACACAGAAACACACACACAGAAACACACACACACACAGAAACACATACAGAGAGAAACACACACAGAGAGAAACACACACACAGAAATACATACAGAGAGAAACACACACACACACACACACACACACACACACACACACACACACACACACCAGGGTGACAGAGGCCTCTGGGTGGAGCATGAAGACCAGGGAGCCACTGCTGTGACCTGCCTGCCTCAAGGCTGTGCCACAGGTGGGCAGGCTCCATGCCCCTCACCAGGTCTCCAGGGTGGGGCTGTGGGGGGAGTCACAGGGTCCTGCTTGGAGGGTGCATGGCTAGGTGTCTGTCCCCTGGAGGAGAGGAGGGATCTTCGGTGTCGTTTGGGGGCATGGGTGTGAGTAGCCCCCTTCTGAGCAGAGGCCCCCGGGGGAGCAGTGGGAGGCAGCTTCTCCCTGTTGGTGCTTGGCCAGCCGAGCTGACTGACAGGGAGGAGCTTCCAGAGTGAGGAGCCCCTTCGGCTCGTGAAGACGGGGTGAAGAGGGGGACCCCAGGGCAGTCTAGGCCCGGGAATGTGGGCGGCTTGGGGGTTGTGGTCCTGCATTCATGGGGTTGGGCTGCTCAGAGCAGAGCTGGACCTGGGAGGAGAGCAAGGCCGTGCTTCCACCTCGGCTGGCCAGGCCCGTCCTGCCGTCCCGCCGTCCTGCCCAGGCCCCCAGGAGTGGCCTGAAGGCACACAGCACACACATGCACTGCACATGCAGGGTACATGCCCACACATGCAGGGGTGCCCGATATACATGCGTGTGCAGGTACACACAAAGGACGCACGTGCACACGATTCCAGATGATGTGAACACATGCACACATGATTCATGATGATGTGAACATGCACGCAGCACACATGCACACAGCCCCCCACATGCACCCCACACGCCCCCCACACTCCTCAGCCCGCCTGCCCCCCTATCCTGGGCCTCACCATGGTCTTGAAGAACTGGTTGACCTTCTTCCTCTTGAGTGTCTTCTTGTCCCCATCGGAGAACTGGAGGAAGGTCTGGCTGAGGCGTGGGTTCGAGCCCGACTCCTCCAGCCCCGGCACGCCGGCTGCTGAGAGCGTGAGGCCTGGAGGGGTGGACAGGGTCCCCTGTGAGCTGACATCCCCCTCTCCCTGCCCCTAGGGCCCTGAGGACTCAGCTTCAGGCATAGGCCACATGGGGTGAGAGAAGGGCCTTAAGGGTGAGGGCCACTCAGGACCAGGCGACCTTCTGCCTGGTGGAGTGGGGCAGTGGTTAGGGACTAGAGCCCTGGGTCTGAGCCTGGCCTCAAGTCACCGGCAGGGGTGAACTTCAATGTGTCTCAGTTTACCTGCAGCTCTATCCAGGGCAGGGGTGAGGAGCCGCTGACACAGACCTATCACCTGGCCCCAGGGCCCATGTGGATGGTCTTGCTTCTCTGCCCAACCCTGTAGTTACCCCCACCAGGCCTCCACTCTCCTGAGCCAGGGGCACCCCTGGGCTGCCTCCCCCCAACTATGGATGGGGGCCAGGGGTTCTGGAAACAGCCGCCCAGAGCCACACAGGATGCCCATGGCCGGGGGGGGGGTGTATGTGTGTGTGTATCCAGACCCCTGGCCCCCAGGTGCCTGCCTCATGCAGACAACAGTGCCTTGTGAAGGTCACAAGCCGTGAAAGCGGGGTGACTCTGGGGCCGGGTGGTGACGCACATGATTGAGCGTACAGGTCACAGTGCGCAGGGACCCAGGTTGGAGCCCCCGGTCCTTACCTGCAGGGGGGAAAGCTTCGCAAGTGGTGAAGCAGGGCTGCAGGTGTCTCTCTGTCTCTCTCCCTCTCTGTCTCCCCCTTCCTTCTCGGTTACTGGCTTTATTTATTTATCCAATAAATAAAGATAATGACCCCTTAGGATGGGGTGAGTGCAGCCCTTCATGCCAGGGGGTGGGGGGCATGCTGGGAGGGGGTCACCCACCAGCTGCTGTGAGGGACATGAGGAACCTCCCCCTGCCCTGCCCCCACATTGGCGCCCTATACCCAGCACCCCTGCAGCCTCTCACTCACCGGGGATGGTGGGCATGGACTGGCTGGCAAAGCTCATCTGTGACAGGACGGACACCCGGGGAGGGACGGCCGTGTGCTCTGAGAGGTTGGTGTCGCTCATGAACTCATGCTTCCGGGAGAGCTGGGGACACACACAGGCAGACGCAGCTTCAGCGCGGGGCAGCTCAGGGCCCTGTGGACCCAGCTGGGTTCACCTCTGGGCTGTGAGTGCCAGGGGTGGCTGCCCAAGTCACACACTGCACAGCTCCAGGGGAGGTGGGGCATCCACCATCACCACCCTTCCTGCAGGCTGGGCAGTGGGTGCCGGTGCCTGTCCCAGAGGCGGGCCTCTCAGCTGGCCCAGCTCCCAGCCGGTGGTGCTCCCTCCCCCAGGACTCTGCACCCTTGGCCCTGCTGGGCTTCCATCTGACTCTCAACACGCTTCTTGCTAGGAAGGGCTGAGTCCTGGCCACCAGCGCCAAGACACCCTGGGGTCCCAGCTGTGTCCTGGGGGAGCGTCCTGGGGGAGCTTGGGGTCTGGTTGTTAGGGACCCACTGGCTCTGAACCAGGAAAGGCAGGCCACTGCCCCTTCTGCAGGTGAAGTAGGCAGCCGCACCCCTGCCTCCAGGGCAGAGGACACACACAGCTGAGCCAGGGTTCAAGTCGAGCTGTGTCCCGGGCTCACAGGCTGAGAGAGAGGTGAGCAGACCAGGCTTCAGAGCCCACTCAGACCCCTGTGCACGCAGCCCTGGGTGCAGGCAGGGGTGAGGGGGTGCATCCAGGGGTGAGGGGGTACAGCCAGGGGTGAGGGGGTGAGAGCCCATCCCGGGCCCTGAGCACACAGCCAGGGGTGCAGGCAGGGGTGAGGGGGTGAGAGCCCTCCCTGGGCCCTGAGCACGCAGCCTGGGGTGCAGGCAGGGGTGAAGGGATGAGAGCCCATCCTGGGCCCTGAGCACACAGCCTGGGGTGCAGGCAGGGGTGCGGGGTGAGAGCCCATCCTGGGCCCTGAGCACACAGCCTGGGGTGCAGGCAGGGGTGCGGGGTGAGAGCCCATCCTGGGCCCTGAGCACACAGCCTGGGGTGCAGGCAGGGGTGCGGGGGTGAGAGCCCTCCCTGGGCCCTGAGCACGCAGCCTGGCGCCAGCTGGGATCTGAGCCCCCGCCCAGGCCCCTCACCCCTGACGTGCCCGCCTACACACCCACCCGCTTCAGCTCTGAGTCGGCCGCTGCCTTCTCCTCAGCAAACACCACGCTGCTCCGCTTGGCCCTCTTCTTGGAGCGACGCAGCTTCACCTCGGGCAGCGTGCTCCCCGGAGAGATGGGCTCCTCAGGCTCGGCCTTCGGGGTCCTGGGGGGCGCCGCTTCCAGGTCAAAACTGAGGGATGGGGGCGAGGGGGCATCAGTACAGGCCAGTCAGGGTCTGAGCCCTGGGGCGGTGTCACCGGGCTGAGCTGGGGGCTCCCTTCAGAATGGGGGAACAGGGAGGGGAAGGCAGGGAGGTGGAGGGGGAGTGTGTGGGTCAGGGTCTGCACTGGGCTGAGTGACATGGGGGGTGGGGAGCTCTGCTTCTCAGGACCCCCACTCCCCTCTCAGTGAAGGGGGCCGGGCAGCCATCTGGGGGCCTCTTGGCACATTGGGGTCCCCTGGTGTCCTGTCCTCCAGGGGACGACTGTGTGTGTTGGGGGGAATTCCAGGGTGGTGGAGTGGGGGCGTTAGCTTGGGATGGGGGGGGGTCTTGGATGTAGGTCCAGGGGGCCAGGGGGCTCTGTGACCGGTGGCTGGGAGGGCCACTGGCAGAGGGGAGAAGGTTCCAGAAGGCACCAGGCCCCATGAGGTGAAAGGAGTTCCTGCCCATAACCCTGGGCAAGTGGCCGCCTGAAGGGGACAGGGAAGAGGCTTGGAGGCATGGGGGCAGGAGGAGGGGAGTCCGGTTCTGCTGTGGGGGCCGGCGGGGCTGGCTGACCTCTCTGGGGTGGTCCTGCTGGGGGTGCCCCCATCCGAGCCCATGGAGGCCATGGAGATGATGGACATCTGCCGGTAAGAGCGTAGCATGGACCGCGGGCGGCCCACTCGCCGGTGGTCCTCGAAGTCAGGCTGGGTGCAGAGAGAGGGTCAGCCTCCAGAGTGGGGGAAGGGAGAGGATCCCCTCCCACCCAGGCAGGGCAGAGCTGATGGCTCTCAGATCCAGGCTGGCAGGAGCAGCCAGGCCCCCGGCATCGGGTCCTCGGGTAGACAGGGCAGTGGACTCACGGGATGGCAGTCCTGAGAGTCACACCCCATCCTGACCCTGAGGCTGGGGGGCCTCAGGTGCCCTTGGGAGACCTGGGAGTGGGAGGGAGACCCCCTCGACCTGCGGACACAGCCTAATGGGGCCCTGGGTGAGGGACCCTGTCACAGAGATGCCCTGGGGCACAGGACAGGAGGCCTGAGAGGCCACCTCTACCTACTGTCAGTACCTCCCCCCCACACACACACACGGTCTGGGTCCCAGTCGCCCCCATCTGTAAGATCAGGCTGGGCCAGAGGGTCTGACAGGGCCTTGACCTCCTGTGACTGTGCATCTGGGGGACAGCATTGTGGCTGTGGCATTTGCAGGCTGTGGTGTTTACGAGGGTCCAAAGGAAGGGGCCGGACTGAGTGTGCATGTTCCAGTGTGTAAGGACGTGGGTTCAAGCCCCGGGTCCCCACCTGCAGGGGGGAACCTTCACGAGTGGTGAAGCAGGGCTGCGGGTGTCTCTTCTCTATGGATTTTTATTATTGGATAGAGACAGAGAGAAATTGAGAGGGGAAGGGGAGGTAGAGAGAGACAGAGAGACACCTGCAGCCCTGCTTCACCACTTGTGAAGCTTCCCCCCTGCAGGGGGGACCAGGGGCTTGGCTGAACCTGAGTCCTTGCGCATTGTAACCTGTGCACTCAACCAAGTCAGACACTGCCCAGCCCCTAAGATGAATCCTAGCACCAGCCATGATCTCTATTCGCCATGGATATGACAGAGACAGCAACTGAGAGGAAAGGTAATCTGGAGAGAGAGAGAGAAGGGCCAAGCTGGTTAAGTGCACACATGACAGTGCGCGAGGACCCGGGTTCAAGCCCCGGGTCCGCACGTGCAGGGAGAAAGCTTCATGAGTGCTGAAGCGGGGCTGCAGGTGTCTCTCTTTCTCCCTACTTCCCTCTCCCCTCTCTATTTTTCTCTGTCTCTGTCCAGAAAAACAAAACAAGAGCAGGGGCCATGCAACCCAGAACCAATTCCAGGCTCAGGCGGCAGAGAGACACCTCCTGTCTCTGAGCCCCCAGAGGAGAACTACATACATGCAACACCGCAAGGGCCTCGGCAGGGACCCCAGAGGCTAAGGACTCCATCGGTGACTGGAGCCCCCCTGGGGGTGTCCTGGGAGGGTGCTGGGTCACTCTGCACCCCCCACCCGCTGGGGGCCGCGACACTGTACCATCTCTCTGACTCCTCTCTGGCCACCCACAATGGGGCCGCCACACTGTACCATCTCGCTGACTCCTCTCTGCCCCCACACTGGGGCCGCCACACTGTACCATCTCTCTGACTCCTCTCTGCCCCCACACTGGGGCAGCCACACTGTACCATCTCTCTGACTCCTCTCTGCCCCCACACTGGGGCCGCCACACTGTACCATCTCTCTGACTCCTCTCTGCCCCCACACTGGGGCCGCCACACTGTACCATCTCTCTGACTCCTCTCTGCCCAACCACACTGGGGCCGCCACACTGTACCATCTCTCTGACTCCTCTCTGCCCCCACACTGGGGTGGCCACACCGTACCATCTCTCTGACTCCTCTCTGCCCCCCACACTGGGGCCGCCACACTGTACCATCTCTCTGATTCCTCTCTGTCCCCACACTGGGGCCGCCACACAGTACCATCTCTCTGACTCCTCTATGCCCCCCACACGGGGGTCGCCACACTGTACCATCTCGCTGACTCCTCTATGCCCACCCACACTGGGGTCGCCACACTGCACCATCTCGCTGACTCCTCTCTGCCCCCCCACACTGGTGCCGCCACACTGTACCATCACTCTGACTCCTCTCTGCCCCCCACACTGGGGCGGCCACACTGTACCAACTCTCTGACTCCTCTCTGCCCCCACACTGGGGTGGCCACACCGTACCATCTCTCTGACTCCTCTCTGCCCCCCACACTGGGGCCGCCACACTGTACCATCTCTCTGATTCCTCTCTGTCCCCACACTGGGGCCGCCACACAGTACCATCTCTCTGACTCCTCTATGCCCCCCACACGGGGGTCGCCACACTGTACCATCTCTCTGACTCCTCTCTGCCCCCACACTGGGGCCGCCACACTGCACCATCTCTCTGACTCCTCTCTGCCCCCACACTGGGGCCGCCACACTGTACCATCTCTCTGACTCCTCTCTGACAACACACTGGGGCCGCCACACTGTACCATCTCTCTGACTCCTCTCTGCCCCCACACTGGGACGCCACACTGTACCATCTCTCTGACTCCTCTCTGCCCCCCACACTGGGGCCGCCACACTGCACCATCTCTCTGACTCCTCTCTGCCCCCACACTGGGACGCCACACTGTACCATCTCTCTGACTCCTCTCTGCCCCCCACACTGGGGCTACCACACTGTACCATCTCTCTGACTCCTCTCTGCCCCCACACTGGGGCCACCACACTGTACCAACTCTCTGACTCCTCTCTGCCCCCCACACTGGAACGCCACACCGTACCATCTCTCTGACTCCTCTCTGCCTCCACACTGGGGCCGCCACACTGTACCATCTCTCTGACTCCTCTCTGCCCCCACACTGGGACGCCACACTGTACCATCTCTCTGACTCCTCTCTGCCCCCCACACTGGGGCTGCCACACTATACCATCTCTCTGACTCCTCTCTGCCCCCCACACTGGGACGCCACACCGTACCATCTCTCTGACTCCTCTCTGCCTCCACACTGGGGCCGCCGCACTGTACCATCTCTCTGACTCCTCTCTGTCCCCACACTGGGGCCGCCACACTGTACCAACTCTCTGACTCCTCTCTGTCCCCACACTGGTGCCGACACACTGTACCATCTCTCTGACTCCTCTCTGCCCCCACACTGGGGCCGCCACATTGTACCATCTCTCTGACTCCTCTCTGCCCCCCACACTGGGGCTGCCACACTGTACCATCTCTCTGACTCCTCTCTGCCTCCACACTGGGGCCGTCACACTGTACCATCTCGCTGACTCCTCTCTGCCCCCACACTGGGGCCACCACACTGTACCATCTCGCTGACTCCTCTCTGCCCCCCCACACTGGGGCCGCCACACTGTACCATCTCTCTGACTCCTCTCTGCCCCCTCACACTGGGGCCGCCACATTGTACCATCTCTCTGACTCCTCTCTGCCCCCCACACTGGGGCTGCCACACTGTACCATCTCGCTGACTCCTCTCTGCCCCCCCACACTGGGGCCGCCACACTGTACCATCTCTCTGACTCCTCTCTGCCCCTACACTGGGGCCGCCACACTGTACCATCTCTCTGACTCCTCTCTGCCCCCCACACTGGGGCCGCCACACTGTACCATCTCTCTGACTCCTCTCTGCCCCCACACTGGGGCCGCCACACTGTACCATCTCTCTGACTCCTCTCTGCCCCCCACACTGGGGCCGCCACACTGTACCATCTCTCTGACTCCTGTCTGCCCCCACACTGGGGCCGCCACACTGTACCATCTCTCTGACTCTTCTCTGCCCCCCCACACTGGGGCCGCCACACTGTACCATCTCTCTGACTCCTGTCTGCCCCCACACTGGGGCCGCCATACTGTACCAACTCTCTGACTCCTCTCTGCCCCCCCCACACTGGGGCCGCCACACTGTACCATCTCTCTGACTCCTCTCTGCCCCCCACACTGGGGCCGCCACACTGTACCATCTCTCTGACTCCTCTCTGCCCCCCACACTGGGGCCGCCACACTGTACCATCTCTCTGACTCCTCTCTGCCCCCACACTGGGGCCGCCACACTGTACCATCTCTCTGACTCCTCTCTGCCCCACACACTGGTGCCGCCACACTGTACCATCTCTCTGACTCCTCTCTGCCCCCACACTGGGGCCACCACACTGTACCATCTCTCTGACTCCTCTCTGCCCCCACACTGGAGCCACCACACTGTACCATCTCTCTGACTCCTCTCTGCCCCCACACTGGGGCCGCCACACTGTACCATCTCTCTGACTCCTCTCTGCCCCCACACTGGGGCCGCCACACTGTACCATCTCTCTGACTCCTCTCTGTCCCCACACTGGGGCTGACACACTGCACCATCTCTCTGACTCCTCTCTGCCCCCCACACTGGGGCCGCCACACTGTACCATCTCTCTGACTCCTCTCTGCCCCCCACACTGGGGCCGCCACACTGTACCATCTCTCTGACTCCTCTCTGCCCCCCACACTGGGGCCACCACACTGTACCATCTCGCTGACTCCTCTCTGCCCCCACACTGGGGCCGCCACACTGTACCATCTCTCTGACTCCTCTCTGCCCCCACACTGGGGCCGCCACACTGTACCATCTCTCTGACTCCTCTCTGCCCCACACACTGGTGCCGCCACACTGTACCATCTCTCTGACTCCTCTCTGCCCCCACACTGGGGCCACCACACTGTACCATCTCTCTGACTCCTCTCTGCCCCCACACTGGAGCCACCACACTGTACCATCTCTCTGACTCCTCTCTGCCCCCACACTGGGGCCGCCACACTGTACCATCTCTCTGACTCCTCTCTGCCCCCACACTGGGGCCGCCACACTGTACCATCTCTCTGACTCCTCTCTGTCCCCACACTGGGGCTGACACACTGCACCATCTCTCTGACTCCTCTCTGCCCCCCACACTGGGGCCGCCACACTGTACCATCTCTCTGACTCCTCTCTGCCCCCCACACTGGGGCCGCCACACTGTACCATCTCTCTGACTCCTCTCTGCCCCCCACACTGGGGCCACCACACTGTACCATCTCGCTGACTCCTCTCTGCCCCCACACTGGGGCCGCCACACTGTACCATCTCTCTGACTCCTCTCTGCCCCCACACTGGGGCCGCCACACTGTACCATCTCTTTGACTCCTCTCTGCACCTCCACACTGGGGCCGCCACACTGTACCATCTCTCTGACTCCTCTCTGCCCCCACACTGGGGCCGCCACACTGTACCATCTCTCTGACTCCTCTCTGCCTCCACACTGGGGCCGCCACACTGTACCATCTCTCTGACTCCTCTCTGCCCCCACACTGGGGCCGCCACACTGTACCATCTCTCTGACTCCTCTCTGCCTCCACATTGGGGCCGCCACACTGTACCATCTCTCTGACTCATCTCTGTCCCCACACTGGGGCCGCCACACTGTACCATCTCTCTGACTCCTCTCTGCCCCCCCCCACACTGGGCCGCCACACTGTACCATCTCTCTGATTCCTCTCTGACAACACACTGGGGCCGCCACACTGTACCATCTCTCTGACTCCTCTCTGCCCCCACACTGGGGCCACCACACTGTACCATCTCTCTGACTCCTCTCTGCCCCCACACTGGGGCCACCACACTGTACCATCTCTCTGACTCCTCTCTGCCCCCCCACACTGGGGCCGCCACACTGTACCATCTCTCTGACTCTCTCTGCCCCCACACTGGGGCCGCCACACTGTACCATCTCTCTGACTCCTCTCTGCCCCCACACTGGGGCCGCCACACTGTACCATCTCTTTGACTCCTCTCTGCACCTCCACACTGGGGCCGCCACACTGTACCATCTCTCTGACTCCTCTCTGCCCCCACACTGGGGCCGCCACACTGTACCATCTCTCTGACTCCTCTCTGCCTCCACACTGGGGCCGCCACACTGTACCATCTCTCTGACTCATCTCTGTCCCCACACTGGGGCCGCCACACTGTACCATCTCTCTGACTCCTCTCTGCCCCCACACTGGGGCCGCCACACTGTACCATCTCTCTGACTCCTCTCTGCCCCCCCCCCACACTGGGCCGCCACACTGTACCATCTCTCTGATTCCTCTCTGACAACACACTGGGGCCGCCACACTGTACCATCTCTCTGACTCCTCTCTGCCCCCACACTGGGGCCGCCACACTGTACCATCTCTCTGACTCCTCTCTGCCCCCCCCCACACTGGGGCCGCCACACTGTACCATCTCTCTGACTCCTCTCTGCCTCCACACTGGGGCCGCCACACTGTACCATCTCTCTGACTCCTCTCTGCCCCCCCCCCACACTGGGGCCACCACACTGTACCATCTCTCTGACTCCTCTCTGTCCCCCACACTGGGGCCGCCACACTGTAACATCTCTCTGAGTCCCCTCTGTCCCCCCCCACACTGGGACGCCACACCGTACCATCTCTCTGACTCCGTACTCCTTCTCCACCTTGGCCTTGAGGTTCCGGAAACACTCCTCCATGCGCTCGTGGAAGGGTCTCAGGTTCTCAGACACCCTTTTCTCGTGGATCTTGATGCCGGCTCCCAGGAAGGGGATCTGTGTGGGAAGATGGAGGGCGGGTGACAATGTAGGCACCCCAGTCAAGTCCCCAAACTCACGTCAGGCCCTAGGGTCCTCTGAAACCCTCACACAGGGGACCCCAGCCTGGGAAGTGGGGTTTTCCAGCCTTGGGGGTTGCTGTTAGGCTGAGGAGGATGTCCTGCTGCCCAGGGCTGGAGCAAACCCCCTTCCCCAGAGACTCATGAGCAAGCCCCCCTCCCTCAAACTTGTAGGAGCTGTTCAGGAGAAGGGTTCCCCCAGAGGAGCAATCTCTGCTGATCTGACGTAAGCTCTTGTCCAGGAAGTTCTTGGAGATGTGCTGGGCTATCGGAAATGCCCCCATTAGTCATGAGTTTTTTGACAACCTGATAAAAAGGGAAGGATATGTGAACCCTGGCGCCACATGGGCGAGTACCAGGTTCCAGGGGAAGCTCCTGCACATGTCCTCCTTGTCCCTCTGAGCAAAAGAGATTCAGGAGTGGTGAGACCATGCACGCAGGAGGCCCTGGCACCAGCAACTGGAAGAGAGAAGCTTGGATGTGTGGAGCTGGGCAATGGAAGAAGAAAAGGATGGAAAAAGAAAGAGAGGGGAAAGCAAGGCTGGTCTAACTGTCTGTGCCTCACCTGGTTGCTAAGGATACAGATGCCCCTGCCCACTGAGCTAACCAGCCAGCAGGGAGTTAAAAGGCAGAAATGGGAAAGCCCAGGATGGGGGGCAGCTGTGTGAGGGGGTGAGGCTGAGCTGTGATGCAAGAGGTGAGTGCCTGCTTGCAGCATGGTGCCACCAGGAGAGGAGCCATGGTCCTGGCCCTGCTGGAGGGGACATGCGGGAGACCACGGTAAGGCCAGTCATCCATTTCTGGAAACAGAGGTTTCAAGCTAGACGGCAGACGGCAGGCCAGTGTGGCCACAGGCAGGCTAACAGGTGGAGGCGACAGCCGGGCTCTGACTTCTGACCCTTGTGACTGATCAACAGCAGAAGGATCAGATTTCCGGAGTGCCGGCCTGGCTCAGATTTCCGGAGTGCCAGCCTGGCTCCAAGTCTCTCCCCGAGCCAGGAGGGTGGATGGAGGCGGAGACACTGGCGTGTTATTGGCCAGGGGCTTGGAGCACTGGGAAGCAGGAGAGGGAGACCTGGGAGAGGTACAACAAACAGCCTAGCGAAATCTCAGAGCAGCCAGACCCACTGCGGCACGTCTGCCCAGAGGCGACTTCGCGAATCTTAAATTTGGGACTAACTGGTTGGAGGCTTGTAGAATCTTCTGGAACCAGGTAACTGCATAGACTATTCATAGACTAGAGCTGAGAATCCCAGACCCTGGTGCAGACTCAACAGAGACTTGATGAGTGTGCCAAACACACACACACACACACACCACACACACCACACACACACACCACACACACACACACACACACACACACCACACACACATCACACACTACACACACAGACCACACACACACACACCACACACACACCACACACACACACACACCACACACACCAGACACACACTCACACACACACTACACACACACCACACACACACCACACACACACACACACCACACACACACACACCACACACACACACACCACACACACACACACACACACACCACACACACACACACCACACACACACACACCACACACACACCACACACACACACACCACACACACACACCACACACACACACACCACACACACACCACACACACACACACACACCACACACACACACTCACACACACACTCACACACACACACACCACACACACTACACACACACACCACACACACACTCACACACACACACACCACAGACACACACTCACACACACTCACACACACACACCACACACACACACACACACACACTCACACACACTCACACACACCACACACACACTCACCCACACACACACACTCACACACACACACTCACACACACACTCACACACACCACACACACACCCCACACACACACACTCACACACACTCACACACACACACACTCACACATACCACACACACACTCACACACACTCACCACACACACTCACACACACACAAACCACACACACACACACACACCACACACACACACACACCCCACACCACACCACACACACCACACACACACCCCACACCACACACACACACCACACACACCACACACACACACACTCACACCACACACACATACACACCACAAACACCACACACACACACACCACACACACACACACACTCACACACTCACACACACACACCACACACACTCACACACACTCACACACACACACCACACACTCACACACACACCACACACACACACCCCACACACACACACACTCACACACACACTCACACACACCACACACACACACACACCACACACACACTCACACACACTCACACACACACACACACACTCACACACACCACACACACACCACACACACACACACACACACACGTTACACCACCACCAAGCTGGCCTTGATTCCACCCACCAGTGGCTGGAAAGGGTTTAGCTACACCCCTCCCGCCCCAGCTGCAGAAGGCAGTGGCAGCAGTGGATCGGAAGGGAGGACGTTTCAGGCACAGAGCGAATAAACTTCACACACCTGCCCCGCTGAATGCCTGGGACACACTGCCATGAGGCTAGCCCAGCGGAGTGGGGGGGGGGGGCAGGTCAGTGCTCCCCCGGGGCCGCCCCGGAATGTCTGAAGAAGAAATCCAGTTTCTGCATTGCAGGCTGGGCTGATGTGTGAGGAGAGATGATTAGCTGAAGCTTAGGCTTCTGATTACTTGAGCGGGAAAGGGGTGCGGTGACTCAGGGGGTCTGGGGACCTTGAGGGTGTCTGGGTTTCACAGGTGGTGCAAGTGAGGGGAGAGAGAGCCTTCCAGACTCCAGGGAAAGTGTGTCTGTGCAGCCAACACCAGCTCTCCTGCTGAAAGCCTCGATTTGCATAAATTGGGAGGCAAACAGCCCTGAATGAGGAAGCCTTATTTTAAGCAAAGAGGCTGCACCCAGCTCTCTCTGCTCCTGATTTCCCCAGAGTCACAAACCTCAAGGCTCCTACCCACTGTACAGGGAGGGACGTGGAGAGGGAGAGGGAGGGGCCCACCCCGGGAGGGGCCCACCCCACCCCTGCCCTGCCCAGCTGGCTGGAGTCCAGCCTGGGATTGGGGGGTGTTGATAAGAAGAGTGGATGAAGAATTGGAAAAGCTTGGGGAGCCACCACCATCCCCAACAGTACCCTGGTGCGTTGTTTCTGGTGGGCTGAGAGAGAGAAAGAGGAGACAGAGGGAGAGGAGAGAGGCAGGCATAGGAGGGGCAGGAGACAAACGCTGGGAGGAAGCCAGTCTCAGTAGGCTGCAGACTAGCAGGGAGCAGGAAGACGTGCCTCCACCCCGGCCCCCAGCCGCTGGCTTGGCTCCTGTCTGGGTTCCTGGGTGCCATGGTCTGACTCACACTCGGCTGACAGGGGCCTCAGTGACGGGAAGATATGAGACTTCTGTGCTGCAAACTGGGTCAGGGCAGGGAGGGAGGTGGGTGGGCTGAGTGGGCTAGTTGGGGGGGACTGGGAGCACACCAAGAAGAGTCTCTGCAGTGTGCACCCCCATGCAACAGCGCCCCCTCCCCGCCATACGCACCCCTCTCAGTCCCACCTTCTAGTAAGGACCTTGCTACATGTGACCACCGAGGGACGGAGAGGCAGGTGACCCTGAGGGACGGAGAGACAGGTGACCCCCGAGGGACGGAGAGACAGGTGACCCCTGAGGGACGGAGAGACAGGTGACTCCCGAGGGACGGAGAGACAGGTGACCCCTGAGGGATGGAGAGACAGGTGACCCACGAGGGACGGAGAGACAGGTGACCCCTGAGGGATGGAGAGACAGGTGACCTCCGAGGGACGGAGAGACAGGTGACCCCTGAGGGACGGGTGACCCCTGAGCGATGGAGAGACAGGTGACCCTGAGGGACGGAGAGACAGGTGACCCCCAAGGGACGGAGAGACAGCTGACCCCTGTGGGACAGAGAGACAGGTGACCCCTGAGGGATAGAGAAACAGGTAACCCTGAGGGATGGAGAGACAGGTGACCCTGAGGGACGGAGAGACAGGTGACCCCTGAGGGACGGAGAGACAGGTGACCCCTGAGGGATGGAGAGACAGGTGACCCCCGAGGGACGGAGAGACAGGTGACCCCCGAGGGACGGAGAGACAGGTGACCCCTGAGCGACGGGGAGACAGGTGACCCCTGAGGGACAAAGAGACAAGTGACCCCCGAGGGACGGGTGACCCCTGAGGGACAGGTGACCCCTGAGGGATGGAGAGACAGGTGACCCTGAGGGATGGAGAGACAGGTGACCCCTGAGGGATGGAGAGACAGGTGACCCCTGAGGGATGGAGAGACAGGTGACCCTGAGGGATGGAGAGACAGGTGACCCCTTAGGAACGAAGATGTAGGTGACCCCTGAGGGACGGAGAGACAGGTGACCCCCGAGGGACGGAGAGACAGGTGACCCCCGAGGGATGGGTGACCCCGGACAGATGGAGAGACAGGTGACCTTGAGGGATGGAGAGACAGGTGATCCTGAGGGATGGAGAGACAGGTGACTCCCGAGGGACGGAGAGACAGGTGACCCCCAAGGGCGGAGAGACAGGTGACCTCCTAGGGATGGAGAGACAGGTGACCCTGAGGTCCGGAGAGACAGGTGACCCCCGAGGGACGGAGAGACAGGTGACCCCTGAGGGACGGAGAGACAGGTGACCCCCGAGGGACGGGTGAACCCTGAGGGATGGTGAGAGAGCTGACCCTGAGGGACGGAGAGACAGGTGACCCCCGATGAATGGAAAGACAGTTGACCCCCAAGGGACGGAGAGACAGGTGACCCCCGAGTGACGGAGAGACAGGTGACCCCCGAGAGACGGATAGACAGGCGACCCCCGAGGGACAGAGAGATAGGTGACCCCCGAGGGCTGGGTGACCCCTGAGGGATGGAGAGACAGGTGACCTTGAGGGACGGAGAGACAGATGACCCTGAGGGACCGAGAGACAGGTGACCCCCGAGGGACAGAGAGACAGGTGACCCCCGAGGGACGAGTGACCCCTGAGGGATGGAGAGACAGGTGACCCTGCGGGACGGAGAGACAGGTGACCCCCAATGGACAGAGAGATAGGTGACTCTGATGGACGGAGAGACAGGTGACCCCTGAGGGATGGAGAGACAGGTGACCCCCGAGGGACGGAGAGACAGGTGACCCCCGAGGGACGGATAGACAGGTGACCCTGAGGGACGGAGATACAGGTGACCCCCGAGTGACAGAGAGACAGGTGACCCATGAGGGACGGAGAGACAGGTGACCCCCGAGGGACGTAGAGACAGGTGTTCCCCGAGGGATGGAGAGACAGGTGACCCCTGAGGGACGGAGAGACAGGTGACCCCGAGGGATGGAGAGGCAGGTGACCCCCGAGGGACGGAGAGACAGGTGACCCCTGTAGGATGGGTGACCCCTGAGGTATGGAGAGACAGGTGACCCCTGAGGGATGGAGAGACAGGTGACCCCCGAGGGACGGGTGACCCTGAGGGATGGAGAGACAGGTGACGCTGAGGGATGGAGAGACAGGTGACCCCCGAGGGACGGGTGACCCCTAAGGTATGGAGAGACAGGTGACCCTGAGGGATGGAGAGACAGGTGACTCTGAGGGATGGAGAGACAGGTGACCCCTGAGGGATGGAGAGACAGGTGACCCTGAGGGATGGAGAGACAGGTGACCCTGAGCGATGGAGAGACAGGTGACCCCTGAGGGATGGAGAGACAGGTGACCCTGAGGGATGGAGAGACAGGTGACCCCCGAGGGACGGAGAGACAGGTGACCCCTGTAGGATGGGTGACCCCTGAGGTATGGAGAGACAGGTGACCCTGAGGGACGGAGAGACAGGTGACCCCCGAGGGACGGGTGACCCTGAGGGATGGAGAGACAGGTGACACTGAGGGATGGAGAGACAGGTGACCCCCGAGGGACGGGTGACCCCTAAGGTATGGAGAGACAGGTGACCCTGAGGGATGGAGAGACAGGTGACTCTGAGGGATGGAGAGACAGGTGACCCCTGAGGGATGGAGAGACAGGTGACCCTGAGGGATGGAGAGACAGGTGACCCTGAGGGATGGAGAGACAGGTGACCCCTGAGGGATGGAGAGACAGGTGACCCTGAGGGATGGAGAGACAGGTGACCTCCGAAGGATGGAGAGACAGGTGACCCCCGAGGGATGGAGAGACAGGTGACCCCTGTAGGATGGGTGACCCCTGAGGTATGGAGAGACAGGTGACCCCCGAGGGACGGAGAGACAGGTGACCCTGAGGGATGGAGAGACAGGTGACCCCTGAGGGACGGAGAGACAGGTGACCCCCGGCCACGCTGGGCAAAGGAAGGAGGGGGCCCCGCATCCCAGAGCCACCCCAGAGCCGCCCATTACCTGCCAGGCAATCAGGTCCTTGAGGCGGCTCAGCTTGTCCTGGTCCTCGGCGTGGGCGTTGCTGTACTCGTCAGTGAAGAAGGCCTGGGGAAGTGGGGGGGGGGGCAGGTGGGCTCTTGGGTTCCTGCTCACTTGTGGGGGAGCTCTGACACTGGGAGGACATCGTCCTGGGTGTCCGGGGAAGCGGTTCTCAAAGTGGGGTCCCTGGAGGCCGGTAGCAACTGGGAAGCTGTCAGAGCTGCAGATACCTGGGTGTGATCTGGACCCAAGTGAGGACATGCTCCCTGCCTGGGGACAAAGACTCGGCCAGGGCTGTCCCTTAGGTGCTCGGGTTCCCAGGGTCACCCTCATTGCTTCCGGGTGGCCCCTCGCTTCTCTGGGGCTCATGTCCTCAGGGGGCAGGAACACACACACAGCTGAGGGCTGGACACTGGGTCGCCCATCTGGGGATCCTTGAGGGTCTGACAGGCGCCTGACAGGTAACTGCCGCCACTGTGCGTGGCATCAGAGCTCCACCCCTGAGTGGCACCAGGGCAATGGCCCCGGGGGCTTCTGCTGGCCTCTCAGAGCCCCCAAAATGTCTGGCCTCCCCGACGCCCAGCCTGAGGCCCCACAACGGATGAGCTCTGCCCTCAGGCTGGGCCCAGTGGGAAACACAGTTCACGTCACAGGTGCCACCTCCCTTTGTGCCGGGGACGCTGGGAGGTGGAGGCATGAAGCTTATGGCCCAGGGGTGCGGGGATCCCTAAATGTGACCTACCCCCCATGTCCGCCCTGCGGGGAGGCTGCTCAGGCCTCTTTCCTGTGCTTCACGGAGTCATACGCCCAGGGGGTGGGGGGTTGTGACTCTCCGAGGCCCCCCTCTGCCCCCAGAATCCAGCCTGCCCCTCACCTTCTCATACTTGGCGAAGCCGCCCATGACGGCGGGGTCCACGATACCGTTGAGCAGCATGGACAGTGGGTTGATGGGCAGGCTGGGGTCGCTCTGGTATTGGTTGACCATCATCAAAATCTTCTCGTTGGCCGTGGACATGGTCTCAATGGCGTTCTCCAGGGGGCTGATGGTGGTCTGCAGGCACAGGGAAAGGGCGGCATGAGGGAGAGTCCGAGCCTGTTGGCATCCCAGGGTGCACTCACTGCAGCTGGGGCTGGAAGGCGGAGGGAGGCCCTGCTCCCCACAGGGCTGGAGGGGTGCTCTCTGCTTGGGGCGAGGGGCCTCCCTGGGGAGCCGGGGCTGGGTGTGCCCCAGGAATACCTTCTCTCCTCCGCAGCCAAGGGCAGTGGCCTGCCAGGTCAAGGTGTGACAGACCAGAGCCGTGGCCGCTGGGATCACCCAGCCTGGCCTGTAACTGTGCCGAGACTGGGGGCCATACCGGGCAGGGGGTGGAGGGTATGTTCCCAAGGCAGACCCACCCTGCTAAGCAGAGAACAGGGAAGGGAAGGACATCCCACAGAGAGCACAGGAACCGATGCTGCCCCACGTGATCCGGCCCAAGGCTGTGCTCCTCCAGAGCACAGAGCCGGGGATGAGCGGGGGCAGGGGGGCGGGCAGACCTGGGGGGTCGAGAGCGTAAAGGGCGGGGCAGGTGATTTCAGGAGCAGCAGCCACAGACCACGCGGGGGTTCCCGGAAGCCGTTTACAGAACGAGGGGCAGGTGGGCTAGGGGATACTTCGCAGACCCCTGGACTAAATGAAACTGAGCAAATTGGATCAGAGCTCATCTCAGCTCCGAGGCTGGACTTTTCTCTCCAGCTGTGTGCCCTCAGGCAAGTCTCTCAGGACACCTGTTCTCCAGGCAAGGACCGGCATGTTTTCTGACGGGCTGGGCTGCAGAACCAGCACTATCTGCTGGGGCCTCATCCTGCCCTTTACTGCTGGATTCTAGAAGGCTTCACTTGCGGGGAAAGCGATCTGGACGCAAGGAGCCAGGTGGGGGCACACCCAGTAGAGAGCACGCCTTGCCTTGCCCAAGGGCCTGAGTGCAAGACCCAGGTCCCCATCTGCATGGGGAGAAGCTAGGGCAGACAGGCAGGTGTCTCCCCTTCTCTCTTTCTCTGTCTGTCTGTCTTTCTGTCTATCTATCTACCTCACCCTTTGTCAACAAAGAAAGAAATAACTAAGGCAGGGGAGACAGTATAATGGTTCTGCAAAAGACTGCCCTGCCTGAGGCTCTGAGGTCCCAGGTTCAGTCTCCAGCATAAGTCAGAGCTGTCTTTTTCTATTTATTTATTTTCCCTTTTGTTGCCCTTGTTGTTTTTTATTGTTGTTGTACTTATTGATTGTAGTTATTGTCATTACTGTTGTGGTTATTGATGTCGTTGTTGGATAGGACAGAGAGACATGGAGAGAGGAGGGGAAGACAGAGAGGGGGAGAGAAAGACAGACACCTGCAGACCTGCTTCACCGCCTGGGAAGCGACTCCCCTGCAGGTGGGGAGCCGGGGGGCTCAAATTGGGATCCTTACGCCAGTCTTTGTGCTTTGTGCCACGTGCGCTTAACCCGCTGCGCTACCGTCAGCCTCCCAGAGTTCTCGTTTTCTTTGTGTCTTTCTCTCTGTATCTCTCTCATTAAAAATAAAATAAATATTTTTTAAAAAGAAAGACAAGGGCCAGATGGTGATGCAACTGGTTGAACGCACAGGTTACAGTGCACAAGAAACCAGGTTCGAGCCCCCAGTCCCCACCTGCAGGGGGAAAGCTTTGCAAGTGGTAAAGCAGGGCTGCAGGTGTCTCTCTGTCTCTCTCCCTCTCTATCACCCCCTTTCCCTCTCAATTTCTGGAAGTCTCTATCCAATAAATAAATAAATATAATTGAAAAAAACCTCCAGGAATGGTGGAGTTATGGGGTCATCAAACCCAGTAATAACCCTGGCTGGAAACAAATGTCTCAGTGAACCTGGAACCTGTCTGGGCCCCTCCCTATCCTGGGATCCTGGGATTCCTGGGGTCCCATCACTACATGGAACAGAAGTGTGCCCCTACCTCAGGTCAGCATCCCCTACTCCCTGCTCCCCCTCCACCCCAGGGACTGGCTCTGCCCACACCCCTGGCCTCACCTGGGACATGTGAACCACCTCAAACCATCTCAGGATGCCTGGGAGCTTGTACGCCGTCACGAAAGAGGTTCTCTCGATCCACATTGACTGTGCGGGGTGGGAGGCGGGAGGGGACACTCAGGATTCCTGGTCACCCCCAGGACCCAGCCAGGCCCCCGCCCTGGGGCCTCCCACCCCACCCAGACCAGAGCAGACAGTGCGAAGCCCAGAGGCACAGCCACTCGGAGAGTCCCCAGGAGTGAACCACAGCCCCTGTCTTCCCTAGGGCAGGGTCATGGGGCGGGGACGCCCCAAACAGTAAGGGTAAACCTGGAACCTGTCTGGTAAGGGATGACGTCATCCCTTAACAGTAAACCTGGACCTGTCTGGGCCCCTCCCTATCCTGGGATCCTGGGATTCCTGGAGTCCCATCACTACATGGAACAGAAGCGTGCGCCTACCTCAGGTCAGCATCCCCTACTCCCTGCTCCCCCTCCACCCCAGGGACTGGCTCTGCCCACACCCCTGTCTGGTAAGGGATGACGGCTCCAGGCAGCTGAAGAGGCTTGGTACCCCTCCCTAGGCAGTCTTGCCTCTCAGGACGAGGACAGGCCCTGGGGGAAACACACACACACACACACACAATTGGGGACAGTGGAGTTGGGGACACTCTAGCTTCCTAGGGGGCCTGCCTTCATCATTCCCCCTCAGGCTGGGGGGCTTCCCCACCCAGAGCTGGCAGGGGTACCCCGCACAGAGCCCAGGCTCTGCCTTCAGCCTGGACGGATCTTCAGAGTGGGGGGAGCTGGTTGGGGTGGGAGTGGGCGGGGTCTGTTTGCCTCAGTGGGTGTCAGTCGCTTCTCTCTGTGGCTTGGGACCAGCCCCCTGGCCCCTGACCGGAAGCTGGCAGGTGAACCCCAGAACGCTCCGGTGGCTGGGGGTACTCACGGCAAACTCGTTCTCGGGGTCCACAGTGCCTTTCCGCACAGGCCGGGAGTAGTGGAACCGCTGTACGTAGTTGGACTTGTAGAAGCTGAAACACAGGACAGGGGGCCTGAGCCTGTGCACGTGGGAGGCTGTGACAGTGGGCGGTGGGCACATCCTTGCGGGCCCTCTGGGGATAGGGCAGGGGTCTCCTGGATGCCCCCACACTGCCTTCCCAGCCATTGGGACATCCAGCCCAGCGCCTCAGGGGGCCAGCCAGGTGGTGATTTTTTAATTTTTGCCACCAGGGTCATTCCTGGGGCTCTGTGCCTGGATTCTATTACACCAGATGGCCATGCTTTCCCTCTACTTCTTTCTATTTTATTGGACAGAACAGTGACATGGAAAGGGAAGGGGGAGATAGAGAGGGAGAGAGAAAGACAGACACCCGCAGCCCTCGCTTCACCACCCCTGAAGCTTCGCCCCTACAGGTGAGGAGTCAGGGGCTTGAACCCGGGTCCTTGAGCATGGTAATATGTGTGCTCAACCAGGTGCACCACCGCCCGTCCCTTAGCTGAGGACATCTTCCCTACGGCCACCCCGTCTCTCTCAGAGCCTCCCCAGCCTCAGGGGGTGAGCAGGGCAGGGTGCTGGGTGTGTGGAGGGGCCTGCTGCCCCTGAAGATGTCTGCCCCACAGATAGATGCTCAGCCCTGTGCTGGGGTGTGAGGCCTTCCTGGAGGTTGGGCCCTTATAACAAAGGAGGCTGCTTCCAGCAGAGCAGCTCCGAGGATATGCCTTTAAGTAGGGGAGGGGCTGCTCTATTGGGGTGTCTGGGGATCCAGGAGAGGGGTACAGGCTGCACAGACCCCTGCCTGTGCCCATCACTGGCTTCAACTGGACAGAAAACAGTGTCCCCTGCCTTCCTGGGGCTCCCTCTGCTGTCCCCCTCTGAGTACACCCACAGTCATCACACAACCTTGAGAGCACTCAGCCCAGCACTGCCCACCCAACTGCCCCACCCTCACTGTCTGGATGCAGATTCCCTGGAGTCACTCCAGGACCCCTCCAGTGACACAGGGTTGCCCCCAGCTGCCCAGGGGCCGTTGTCCGAGGGTCCTAGGACCCACAAGCTGCAAAGCTGGCCCCTCCCCTCCTATCTCCTCTCCTGCACTCCCCTTCCCTGCCCTCCCCTCCCCCTGCCCTTCCCTCTCCCATCCCCTGCCTTCTCCATCCCTCTCCTTCCCCCTCCCTCACTCTGTTCTCCTCGCATCCCCTCCCCTACACATCCCTGTTCTCCCCTCTCATCCCCCCTCCCCACTGCCCTTCCCTTCCCTCTGGGAGCTACCCTCTTACTTTATAATCTGGTCAGGCACTGGCTTGTTCTTGAACCTAGGGTGTTCATCCAAGACCGGCTGGACAGTGAAGCACTGGATGTCTGGGGTCCCTGTAGTCAAGGACTCAAGCGTGTCAGGCCCCAGGGCCAGTCCCCAAGCACTGCAGGTCCTGGCCAAGACCTTCTGCCCCATCTCAGGATTCCTACCTCTTCCAGCCCCTCCCTTGGTCCTCGGTGACTGGCCACCCCTGGCCACTGGCTGGTCCTAATGGCCACTGAGCTGCCCCTGGGATCCTTATCAGAGCACCGGTCACCTATAAACACCCTCAGGACTCCGGCCCTGTGGACAGTTGTGGTACTTACCCAGCCTCATTTCAGTGTTGTTATGGACAATGACACCCTCACCCTCGAATAAGTGATGAAAATGGTCCCCGTTTCAGAGGCAGGGATGAGGAGAACTGAGGTCAAGGAGCCGGGTGGCTTGTGGAAGGTTGTAAAGCTTGGGGGCAGTGATGGGGTCAGACCAGGCCTGCACCTGAGTCTTTGGACCTGAGCTCTGAGTGGCTTGTGGAGCAGCTGCTTAGAAATACTGAGTCCCGGGAGTCGGGCTGTAGCGCAGCGGGTTAAGCGCAGGTGGCGCAAGGCACAAGGACCGGCATAAGGATCCCGGTTCCAACCCCGGCTCCCCACCTGTAGGGGAGTCACTTCACAAGCGATGAAGCAGGTCTGCAGGTGTCTATCTTTCTCTCCCCCTCTCTGCCTTCCCCTCCTCTCTCCATTTCTCTCTGTCCTATCCAACAACGACAACAACAATAATAACTACAACAATAAAACAACAAGGGCAACAAGAGGGAATAAATAAATAAATAAATAAAATAAAATAAAATAAAAAGAAAGAAATACTGAGTCCCAGGCCCTGTAGAGGCAGAGGCTGAAGTCTGACAGGATGCCAAGGTGGTTTATCTGCCCGCTTCACACCCCTGAGGGTCTGGATGTTACCTCACAGCAAGATGACAGGCTGTGGCCAGTCTTGAGGACAGAGAGCCACAGTCCACCAGAGATGCTGCCTTGGGCCTGTGACCGCCTCCCTCTGCTGCCCTCCCTAGATCTTCACTCACTGGAAGCCGAGAGTATGGAAAACAAATGACCAAGTCCTCAGGCTGGCACCTCAAGGTGCATACCCTCCTCCTTGCAACCTCCTGGCCAGCTCCTCCTCTAGGGCCCCCCCTGCCCCCTCTCTCTCCCTCTCTCTCCCTCTCTCTCCTCTGCTCTGCTCAGTGACTGACCCAAGTCCCCAGGCCCCGGACTGTCCCATCCCAGGACCTTAGCACGAATCCTTGCTGGTGGTCAGCAGACCCCCATTAGCAGGCAGCCCACCTGCCCTTCTGTTTGCTGCATCTCCCTGAGCAAAGCAAGTGTCCTGCTTTTCATCTCACCGCCTTTCAGACACCAAGCTGCAGATGCTACCATGTTGCCATCCTGACTTCCCTAGGAAGATGACCCCACCAATGTTTTGGAGTCCCACCTCCCCAGAGCCCTGCCTCACTGGGGAAAGAGGGAGACAGGCTGGGGGTGTGGATCCACCTGCCAACACCCATGTCCAGCGGAGAAGCAATTACAGAAGCCAGAACTCCCACCTTCTGTATCCCATGATGACCCTGGGTCCATACTCCCAGAGGGATAAAGAATAGGGCAGCTTCCAATGGAGGGAATGGGATGGGACAGGGAACTCTGGTGGTGGGAACTGTGTGGAATTGTACCCCTGTGATCTTTTTATTTTTTATTATTATTTAAAAAATATTTATTGATTCCCTTTTGCTACCCTTGTTGTTTTATTGTTGTAGTTATTATTGATGTTATTGATGTTGTCCTTGTTGGATAGGACAGAGAGAAGTGGAGAGAGGAGGGGAAGACAGAGAGGAGGAGAGAAAGACAGACACCTGCAAACCTGCTTCACAGCCTGTGAAGCGACTCCCCTGCAGGTGGGGAGCTGGGGGCTTGAACCGGGATTCTTACACAGGTCCTTGTGCTTTGCGCCGCCTGCTCTTAACCCACTGAGCTACTGCCCAACTCCACCCCTGTGATCTTACAATCTTGTTAATCATTATTATATCACTAATAAAAATTTAAAAAGAAGAAGCAAGTGAGGGGGGGCATAATGAAAAGGTCTCGGGTGAACACTGGTCACCGACCACCCTGGGTGGGGGAGAGGGAGTGTCTGAGGGCTGTCATTTCATCTGTGGGAAAGGGGCCTTGCGGGGGGCCAGGCTGCTGCTCCAGGGCTCCCTGCTCTGAGTCCTGCCTCCTGCCTGGCTCAGCTCTGCACCCAGTGGACATGGGGCTGTGAGGCCAGGCTCCCTGCTCCGAGTCCTGCCTCCTGCCTGGCTCAGCTCTCACCCAGTGGACATGGGGCTGTGAGGCCAGGCACCCCTTCCTTCACACCTGCCTCAGGTCTCCTCTGCCCTCCGCTGCTCTCCTGAGAGTTGCCCATCTGTTCTGTCTCCCTCCTTGCTCCCTTGGTCTTCTCCCTCTCCACCTCTCTCCCTCTTTTCCTTCGACTGTCTGTGCATCAGCAGCCCCCCCCCCCCTCCAGCCTCCTCTGTGCAGGCATCCTGGGAGGTGGTCTCAGCCTCCTGGGGATGGAGGTCTGGTGGAGAAGGGCAGCTTAGACCAGTTCCCCAAGGAAAGCAGATAGAGCTTGAATTCTGGAAAGGTCACAGAGTTCAGATAAGGAGACTGGGGAATGTCCTCTTCTGGGAGGGGAGAGTCTGGATCTGGAGGAAGAGGCAGTAGCCGGAGGGAGGGGACACAAAGCAGGAGGCAGGATGTGCCAATGTGCAGAGGTGGGGACATCCAGTGTGTTAACAGAGACCAGGCCAGTGCAGCTGGGGTCACGGAGGGGCAGACAGGATGGAGAAGGTCCACAGGGAGGCTGGCAGGAGGAGATGGAACCTTAAGACACAGCTGTGTGGTGCTGCCCCCGGTCCTTCTGGTTTTGCCCTGAGGGTACTCACCTTCATCTGGGATACTGTTCCCACCTATGCGCCCCACAACAGGTGATTGACCTGAAACCCCTTCCTCCAGGAAGCCTGCCTGCCTCCACTTCACCCACACCTGGAGCCCCGTTTACAGGTGTCCGCCCCCCCCCACCCCATTCCAGGGTGAGCTTTGGTCTCTCACTAGCTAGACCCTCAGCTCCCTGGAGACCAGCCTCTCTGGGAGCTCGATCTCCAGCACCAGGCCCAGCACTCAGCATAGTCAGGGCCCCACCATCTTCCCCCCAGGAATTAATGAACAAATGAATGAATGAATGAATGGCTATGCCACTCCACCAATCCATCAATGTGGCACTTGGAGCTTCCTGCCATGGGTTCTGGACTCCCATCCATGCCAGACTCTGCAGCTGGCTCCATGGAAGAGCCTCTGGCTGGGGCTCAGAGCCGGGCAGCCTGGGCCGGGACCCCCAAGGATACACTGGCCGGGGGCACGCTTCACCTCATCCCCGGGTGCCGAGGTGGTGTTCATCTTCTCCGCGTTGGGGAACTGGCTCAGAAGCTGCATCTGAAAGTCCTCTCGCCTCTCGTACTCCTTCCCCCGGTAGATGAACACTTTGTTCTGCAGGAAAATGACTTATGAGAGAGAAAAAGAGAGAGGGACAGGGAGAAGGAAAGAAAGACAGAGTCTGGGGGCTGGGAGGAGGGCAGGGCCCCAGCAGTGCCAGGAGGCTTGGGACAAGGGCACTGAGGCCAAGGTCTCCCCTCTTTCCTGGGACGCGAAGCACTTGGTTCACTGCCCTTCTAGCCAGGCAGGCTCCTCTTCCTTCTCCTCCTCCTCATCCCTCCCCCTCCTCTTGCTTCTCCCTCTCCCTCTCCTCCTTCTCCTTCTTCTTTCCCACCAGATTTATCACTGGGGCTTGGTGCCAGCACTATGAAGCCACCACTCCCGGCGACCACTTTTTTTTCCGTTTTATTGGACAGGACAGAGTGAAATTGAGAGAAGAGGGGGAGACAGGGAGAAAGAGACACTTGCAGACCTGCTTCTCTGCTTGTGAAGATTCCTCCCTGCAGGTGGGCAGCAGGGGCTCAAACCCTGGTTCTTGCAGTAATATGTGTGCTTAACTGGGTGTGCCACTCCCCGCCCCCCCCCCCCAGCACACTTCTTTAAAAGGATTGCCCTAGGAGGGATCCTGGATGCAGAAGACCTCTTCAGTCCATTCCAGCTCAGTTCAGTGCCACCCCTCCTCCTTTGGCAAGACTGAGCCTCCTGGGGACAGTGAGGGCCACAATGGTGGGTGGATCTCTGGAGACCCAGGTTCTGCCCTTCCGGCAACCCTCCCTCTTCTGACCGCAAGTGTCCACCAGGGGCACCTTTGCCTCCTGGGGGACTCTGATAGTGTCTGGACACGGGATTTGGCTGTCACCGCCCCCCCCCCACACACACACCAGGGAAGGGACCCAGGCCCAGGAGGGTCTGGTCGGAGATGTCAGCAGAGCTCAGGGGCTGACACTGTTCAGAGCCATTATCTTTGATGACCCGAGGGCCCCCCAGTTCTGTTCACTCCCACCAATGCCGTCTGTCAACGTATCTGTCTTATCATCCATCCCTCCATCACCCATTACTTATCTGCCTTTGTATGTACCTATTAGATCCATCATTCATCTGTCACATCCATGACTTTTTTTTTTTGCCAGCTGGTTATTGCTGGGGCTCAGTGACTACATCATGTGAGCCCACTGTTCCCAAAACTCATTTTTTATTTTCCTTCTTCCTCCTGCTCAGTGAAATCAGGCAGGGAGAGGAAAGCCATCACTGGGTATCTTCATTCCTAGGTGGCATGGAACTAAAGTGAATGGACTTGCCCAGAGACTCTCAGGCTCTGTCAACTCTGGTGGCTCTTGCTGGAGGTGGCAGTGGGGGCCAGGCAGACAGAGGGGTGTCTTTGGTGTGATGACACTGGAACCTCTGCGATGGGTGCTGGGTGCAGTGAAATAACAGCCCCCCCACCTCTTTTTTTTTTTTGCCTCCAGGGTTATTGCTGGGGCTCAGTGCCGGCACTAGGAATCCACTGCTCCTGGAGGCTTGTTGTTGCCCTGTTGTTGCCCTTGTTGTTTATCATTGTTGTTGGATAGGAAAGAGAGAAATTGAAAAAGGAGGGGAAGACAGAGAGGGGGAGAGGAAGATAAACACTTGCATTCCTGCTTCAGCGCCCATGAAGTGACTCCCCTGCAGGTGGAGAGCCAGGGGCTCGAACTGGGATCCTTAAGCCAGTCCTTACGCTTTGTGCCATGTGCCCTTAACCTGCTCTGCTATCGCCCAGCCTCACCCCCCTCTCCACCTCTTAAGTCACTGTGCAACAATGTTAAAATGGTAAAACTTAAGGCAAAAGGAGAAGAGAGGCAGAAGCGCAGGGTCCTCTGCCCACTTAGTTCCTGTTAGGGGCGCTCAGGATGTAGACAGGCAAGGACTAGGGGGTGTTCTGGGTTGCCAGGGGGACTCACCCGCAGAAAGGAGGGGAACCCCTGACCGTAGTAGCCCACGGCGAAGTAGTCCGGCTTGGGCCTGAGGATCTTCATGATGTTTTCGTAAAATTTCGCCTGTTGGATCTGGAAGAAGATAGACCACGGCCTATGAAAACGTGGACTAGGAACGCAGGCGTGCTCACCTCGGAACTGAATTCCAGCCAGGACACGGCCATCGCAGCTGTAAGGCCCCTGCAAGGAGCAGCCCTGCTGCCCACCTGCCAGGGGCACCTTCCCAGGGGCTGGCATCAGCACCTCTGTCTGTGGGGGCCAGGTCTGCTTTGCAGGCCAACAGGTCCAGTCTCCAGCTAGATGGGCTGAGCCCTGACAGCTGTGCAGGGGCCCTGCTGTGTGTGTGGGGGGGTGCGCGTCTGGGACATGGGTGTCTCCTGTCTTCTTGCTGATGCGCCCAATGCGCTTCAAGCACTGGAAGGGGCAACCTGTGGGCACCTCATTGCTAGGAGAGCCAGACAGAAAGGAGCGGGAGGTGAGCCCAGACCGCTGCTCCTGGGCTTGAGTGCCTTGTGTGTGGAGAGGAGCTGTGCAGGGAGGGACCCAGCGAGCCTGTGTGCCGTGAGCCTGGCGACGTGTGTTCTAACCTGTGCACTGGGCTTGTGTGTGAATGTGTGCTGAGTCTGTGTGCTGTGTGTGTGTGTGCTGGGTAGGCACATCAGGCTGTGTGTGCCCGCACACATCAGACACACATGGGGTACCCTCCAGATGTCCCCGGGGGCTAACAGGGTGGCTTCCTGGGGCGTGTGTCTGTATGTGCAGAGTCTCTTGGCATCTCAGGCCACACGCCAGCCCTGCCAAGCTGTCTGTCTTCTCCCTCCTCCTGCCACTGGCTCGGCTTCCTGTTTCCTGAAGCAACTGGATGGGCCCCTGGAGATGGGTGAGATGAGGCCTTGGGGTCCCAGCTCTCAGGCAGCCAGGACAAGTGTGGGTGTGGGGGCGCTTTCTGCAGAGACTACCTGCCCACCAGGCCCTGGGCTCTGCAGCTGAATTGGCCTGGGAACCACCACCCGGCATGGCCTGCCCGGCCCCGAGCCTGAGCAAAGGGCAGAAGGGAGCACCAGCTGGCTGTGGCCTCAGCGTGAATCACACTCACATCTGCACTAAAGCTGCTCAGTGGCAGGCGCCTCACTGAGGATGAGCACAGTGCTGGGGGTCTGCAGGGGACGCAGCCTCCAGCCACGAGGCTCCACAGAGCCCTTCACTGCTGCTGCCTCCTCCCACCCCAGGAGGGGAGGCCTGAGCCCCAGGCCCTGGGCACGCAGCCCCTCCCCACAGCATCTTACCAGGTTCTGGCTCAGTAGCTCATAGTCAAAGACCTCCTCCTCGTACTGGCAGGCCAGCTCCTTGCACAGACCGATGGCCTCCTCCCACATCTGCGGGAAGATGACACCCTGCATACGGGGCTCTGCCTGGGCACGGGTCGGAGCCCAGCCACGGCGGGTGGGCACAGCTTAACGGGCACCATCAGAGGGCTTTATGTGCCTGGATGTCTGGGGCCAGGCTTGGCTGGGCCATTTCTCCACTCTGACGCCCTGGGCTGAGCCAGGAACCGTGGGGCTGCAGTGGCGGGTTGTCTGTGCCCACTCCCCCGCCCCCCATCTCTCTGTGAATGATGCGTCCATTGCACCACAGCACAGAGAACAAGCTGCAGTCACAGACAAATGGGATCCATGTGGGTGATGGCGGACCGTGGCAGGGCTACAGGGCGGACACTTCACAAGCAGTGAAGCAGATCTGCATGCGTCTCTCCCTATCTCTCCCCCTCAATTTCTCTCTGTTCTACTGGATAAAATGAGGGGGGGAAAGAAAGAAAAGAAGGAAAGAAGGAAGGAAGGAAGGGAGGGAGGGAGGAGGGAAGGAGGGAGGGAGGGAGGTGGGATACCGCCTTTGCTGCTGTGAAACGCACGGGGGGTAAAGCATCCACATGCCTCCGTGAAAAACACAGAAGGGTTTTGAGGCATGCAGAGGAGTCCTCCAGGTGACGGTGGGGTGGACTTACGGAGTAGAAAGCCAGGGGGCGCATTTTGAAGGAGTTTCCACAAGGGGAGGTGTGAGGAAAGCAGACTGAAGAAGCGGTTGTCTGGGAGTTTGGGTTTCCTTCTAGAACTTTCTGGGAGCCATGCCTGTCCACTCCCACAATGCTTTGGTGTTGGTCACATGTTCTTCCCCTCAACTGCAGAGGGCGGGTTGCAGAAGACCAGGACTGGCCTGTCTGCTCAGCCGAGGAGAGCGGGCTTCTAGAGGTGGGGGCTATGTCCGCTTCCTGTGCTCTGCTCTGGGGAGGGGGCAACCCAGGGATGAAGCCCAGGATGGGGGTCCAGGATGGCAGTCTCTGCTCTCAAGAGGCTTCTGGTTATCAATTAGCAGAGCGCTGGCTGCTCTCCCTGCTTGGCTTGGGGATTTATAAGCCCTTCCAGACATTACCTCATTCCATCTTTCTGGGGAAGGTGGCAATGAGCTGTAGTGACAGGGCTGACCCGAATGCAGGGGGCCCCTGTGCTGGAGGAGGGCTGAGTGCAGAGAGGAGGGTGGAAGGGCCAGAGAAGCCTATGGTGGTTCTGGAGTCTGGAAGGGGGGCTCAGCCAGCATGCAGGAGGCCCCAGGCCCACAACAGCTCTCTCTCTCTCTCTCTCTCTCTCTCTCTCAATAAATAAGTGGGGCTCGATGCCTGCACTATAAATCTACCACTCCTGGTGGCCATTTCATTTTCTATTTTATTTCATAGGACAGAGAAAAATTGAGAGAGAGAAGGGGGAGATAGAGAGGGAGAAAAAAAAGACACCTGCAGACCTGCTTCATGGCTCATGAAGTGTCCCTGCTGTTAGTGGGGAGTGGGGGCTTGAACCTGGGTACTTGCACATAGTACCACCCGGCCCCTATGACTAAATATTCTCCACCAGAAATACCTGTAGGAACTGGTCTGGCAACTGGGGCTGGGGAGGTGGAGGGTGATGGTGACAGCTTACACTGGACAGAGTGTCTCCTGGGGGGTTCACAGCAGCACCAGGGAAAGGGGTGCTGTTGGACCCTGCTTTCCTAGGACGGAGGGACTGGAGTGACTGCCAGGCCCAGAGCTGCCTGTGGCAGAGGGGGAGGAGTGTCACTCAGGCTGTTGAGAGGCAGAGTCTCAAGCCAGGCTCAAGCCAAACCAGGTCCCCCCTGCAGGATGGATGCTGGCATCCGGCCGGTGCTTCTAGAAGGTTCACTGGCTGGAGGAGTGGGCAGACCATCTCTTGACCAAACCCAACCAGTGGCCCGGCCTTGCTGGGTGAGGTCAGAGAGCCACTGCCCCCTACACGTGTGGTCATTCACTCCGTGTAGGCTGATGGGCCACCAGACGTGAGCAGCAGTGGACACGGCTCTGAGCTCTTGGCCTCAAGGGGCCAGCTGGGTTGTGATTAGTCAGCACAGAACCATCAGGGTGATGCCTGGCCATGACCGGTGCCTGGAGGGGACCATCAGGGTGACTGGGAGGGGGTGGAATGCAGGGGTGTGGCTTTCTCCTGGCTGGGCCGGGAGGGCCTGTTGGGGACATGGCCTCTAAGCAAATACCAAGCAAGTCTCAGAGGCTAGGCTGGAGGAGTGGATCGGCTGGGGGGGGGAAGCATGTGCAAAGGCCCCGGGGTAGGAAAGAGCCTGGCGGAGAGTGTGAGCCACAGGGAGGGGAGACATGGACAGCTCGTTGGGGCAGCCCTGGAGAGGCCTGTGCAGCTTGCTCGGAGTGGATGGGGAACACTGGGTGGCTGTCAGCAGGTGAATGGTGTGGCCCAATGCGTCAGAATGCCTCAATTAAAAGTGGAAGGTGACCTGTCGGGGTGCCCACTGAGGAGGCGGGAGCCTGTAGTGGATGCAGGGGTGGAGATGAGCGAAAACTGAGGGGCAGTGGTAAGACTTGGGGTGGGGAGGAGGGGGAGCTGATGGGACCTGCAGAAGGGCTGGGGATGGGCAGGGAGAGCCCCCCTACCCAGCAGGGAGCCTGTGTCCCCCAGGGGACATCTTACCTTTCCCTTGTCAAAGTAGCCGATGATGGTCTCGTACAGGGACTCCTTCAGCTGCCGGTGGGTCTGGGGGTGCTGCTGGCCCGTCTGCATGACCTGTGAGGCGCACTGCTCGTCCGACCACTGGGGGGGGGGGGTCAGGGGGGAGGCCGTATCACCCGGGTGAGCGGTCACCAGGGGGCGCTGTCCTCTCCCGGCCACCAGGAGCAGGAGACAGCCTCCTCTACTGGAAGGCAAGGCCACCCCCAGGTGTCCGGTGGCTGCAGCTCCCTGGGGAGGCACCTTGTGACCTGGGCCCTGTCTGCCTTTATTAGACTGCGTGTGCTCACTGGGGGGGGGGGGGGAGCCCCAGAGACAGGACTCCAGCTCTTATTTATTTTAATTTTATTGGATAGAAAGAGAAATCAAGAGGGAAGGGGGGAGAGAGAGAGAGAGGGAGGGAGAGAAAAAGGGAGAGAGAGGGAGAGAGAGAGAGAAAGAGGGAGAGAGAGAGAGGGAGGGAGAGAGAGAGGGAGGGAGAGAGAGGGAGGGAGAGAGAGAGGGAGGGAGGGAGAGAGAGGAAAAGAGAGGGAGAAAGAAAGGGAGAGAGAGGGAGGGAAAGAGAGGGAGAAAGAGAGGGAGGGAGAGAGAGGGGGAGGGAGGGAAGGAGAGAGAGAGAAAGAGAGAGAGAGACCTACAGTACTACTTTACCACTTGTGAAGCTTTCCTTTTGCAGGTGGGGACCAGGGGCTTGAACCCGGGTCCTTGTACATGGTAACGTGCACTTAACTAGGTGCACCACTGCCTGGCTCTAGAGATCCCAGCCCTTCAAAACCTAACGGGAGGGAATACTTCTGGTTTTCCCAGCAAGAGCCTTCCTTCCTTCCTTCCTTCCTGCCCCCCCCCACCCCGGTTTATTGCTGGGACTCAGTGGCAACACTGTTCCCACAGCCACTTTTTTCATTTTTTTCCCTATTGTATTTGATAGGGCAGAGAGAAATTGGGGGGGGGGGAGAGAGACCTGTAGCCCTGCTTCCCCGCTCCTGAAGCGTCCCCCTTGCTGGTGGGGAGCAGGGGTTCCAACATGGCCCATGAGTACTCAGTAGGGTGCATGACCACCTGGCCCCTGGAGCCGCACTTCCCAGAGCAGGGGAGGGTCTCGGGGATGCTGCGGTTTCATAGGGGGTGTCTGGGTGTCATATCAACACGCTGGATGCGACATCAGGCCACAAGCACATCTTGGGGCCATAGCGATATGACCTTAGGTGACCTTTTGTGACCCAGCAGCCAGAGCGGTGTGCGGGAAACCTGCCAGACCAACCCCCGGGGACGCAGAGCAAGAGGTGTCCTGCTTTTCTCTCTCCCGTGGAAACCCCGTGCGCAGCTGGGCGGTACCTTGAGCAGCCAGGTGTGCAGCAGGAGGGTGTAGGCGGCCTCGGTGAAGTTCTCGCAGTCCAGGTGGAGATCCCGGAGCTTGTAAAGGTACCTGTGAAGGAGGGACTGGTGAGCAGGGCGGGGGACACCGGGCACCGCTCTGCTTGGGTCTCACCTTCTGCACCCCATAGAGAATCTGATCCAGGGGGAGTCGGGCGGTGGCGCAGCGGGTTAAGCGCACGTGGCACAAAGCGCAAGGACCGGCGTAAGGGTCCTGGTTCAAGCCCCAGGCTCCCCACCTGCAGGGGAGTCACTTCACAGGCGGTGAAGCAGGTCTGCAGGTGTCTGTCTTTCTCTCCCCCTCTCTGTCTTCCCCTCCTCTCTCCATTTGTCTGTCCTATCCAACAATGACAACAATAACTACAACAGAAAAACAACAAGGGCAACAAAAGGGAATAGATAAATAATTATTAAAAAAAAAAAAAAAAAACTTGATCCAGGGGTCAGGTGGTAGCACACTGGATTAAGTGCACATAGTGCAAGTATCCTGGTCCGAGCCCTCAGCTCCCCACCGGCAGGGCAGACTCAGTGAAGCAGGTCTGCGGGTGTCTCTCCCTCTCTCCCTCTCTATATTTCCCTCCTCTCTCAATTTCTCTCTGTCCTATCCAATAAAATGAGAGGAAAAAAATGGCCAAAAGGAGCAATGGATTTGTAGTGCTGGCACCGTGTCCCAGTGATAAAGCTAGTGACATATAAAAATAAAAAAGAATTTTGGTCCATACTCCCAGAGGGATAAAGAATAGGATAGCTTCCAGTGGAGGTGTTAGGACAGAACTCTGCTGGTGGGAACTGTGTGGAATTATACCCCTGTGATCTTGCAATCTTGTTAGTCATTATGAAATCACTAAGAGTAATCATATATATATATATATATATATATATATATATATATATATATATATATATACATATGCCACTCCTGTTTCCTCCATGTCTCTGGTCACTTAAGGAGCCACTGTGGGTCAGACGCTGGCTGCCCGGTCTGAGGGTGGGAGCTACCAAGGCTCCCCCTGGGAGTCTGACCATTCAGAGCCTGGACACTCTGGAGGCCTCTCTCTCCTTCGCTGACTCAATCTGCAAGGCCGTATGGGGCACCCCCGGTGCTGGAGCAGCCCCCATGGGACACTGGCTCAAACAGACTCCAGCCAGGCGGCTTCAGGGGGCCTGGGGGTGTGTGTGATGAAGGTTAATGGGGAGAGAGATGCCGTCCTCCCCAGACAACTCCTGCCCCGCTCCTGTGACAGACCTACACAAAGTCCACACCTTTTGATTTCTCTCCCTCCCTCTCTCCCTCCCTCCCTCCCTTCCTCCCTCTCTTCCTTCTTTTCCCTCTTTTTTTTTTAAGGGTAAGATGAAAATGCTAATTTTTTTCTGAGGCAAAAGTCCTTAGATTTTAAAAGTCTGGCAGCCAAGTGGAAATGTTTCTTTCTTTCTTTCTTTTTTTTGCCTCCAGGGTTATCTCTGGGGCTCTGTGCCGGCACTATGAATCAGTGGTAGCTATTTTTTCCATTTTATTGGATAGGACAGAGAAAAATTGAGAGAGGAGGGAAAGATAGAGTGAGAGAGATAGAGAGAGAGACACCTGCAGACCTGCTTCACTGCTTGTGAAGTGACCCCCCCCCCATAGGTGGGGAGTCAGGAGCTCGAACCGGGATCCTTACACGCTTTGTACCATGTTGCTTAACCCGCTGCACTGCCACCCAACCCCAGTGGAAATGTTTTCAAATGTCAGGCTGTGCCCCATGGGCAATGTCTGACTTTTCCAGGTGACTGAGGACACATGTCCAGAGCGCAGATAGCTCCGGGGTGCTCCAGGTGTGCTCCTCAGCTGGGGTGGGAAGGAGGAGGAGAGTGGGAGCAGGTGGCAGGCTCCTTGCCTGCAGCTGCTCCTTGAGGCCTCAGTGCAGAAGGCAGAAGGGAAGCAGAAGGGAGTCAGAGAAAACAAGCCTTTTATTTGGGGAACCAGGGCAAGCTGGTGAGGTCCGGAGCCTGCAGACCCCAAAGCATAGTCCTGCCATTATGCTGTGGCCGGCTCTCCACGGTGAACAGCACCCACACCCGGGGCACCTTGTGGACTCATCTGCTAACCGAACGCTAGCTCCTATTTCTGGAATAATGCAAAACTCAGTCCCTAAAAATATCTGCAGGAACAGCAGGGTGGGTTCAGACTCGCAGCCTCTGGCCTTTCTGCTGGAAGGGAAGGTATCAGCAGCCTTCAAAGCACCCTGGTCATTAACTTTCTGGTAGATTCTAGGCTGGGGCAACTCGTCTCACATTTGTGCACAAAGAGAAAGTTACAAAGATTTGACTGTTGAGCTATTTATAATATACATGAGTTGGAAGCAGCCTAAGTGTTCTGTAGCTTAAGACTGACTGTAGAGTTCCTGGTCTGTTCTGGAAAGGGCATCTCATAGTTTCACCAAGAACGTAATGGAAGTACACTCAGCAGACATGTAACATTTGTCTGTCGGAGAGTAAATTGTAAACAACACGAGTCTGATTTTCACAGAACAACAGCAACCAAAAAATTACACACGCACATAATTTGACTCTACAGAAATGAGGAAGCATCTAGGAATATGTTTGGCTGGTGAGTACTGATTTCACTTTTTTTTTATTCGGCTTGTCTGTTTTTTATCAGTTTCTATGTTTTGGTGATAGGATGCATTATTTCTGTAATGAGCAAAAATAACGATTTTAAAAAAAACTTTGGAGGAAAGGGAAAAAAAAAACAGTGAGAGATTCTGAGAAAAACTGGCAAGGGAGATCACTGCTCCAGGCAAATGCCCTCCCCTCAACAAAAAACCAAAACACCCCATCATGCTATGTTCAAATAAATATCTTTGAAATGTCTGCAAGGAATAAGGTATTAAACATCTTGTTGGCTATTTTGCCCCTTCTGAAACTAGGCCAGCCAGTGAGCCCCATGCCAGCCCTTAAGACATGGGTTCAGCAGCTCTGCCCACATGGGGCTGGGGAGTTGGCAGGGCACAGCAGAGAGGTCAGAGGCAGACAGAAGCGGGGAGGGGAGGCTGGTGAATGTCGGGGGTCAGAAGGAGTTGCACTTTGAGGAGGCTGACGGGAATCAGGACACTGCAGACCCCAGTATCAAGAAGACATGTCTTGGGGAGGCGGGTGGTGGCGCACAGGGTTAAGCTCACATAGTATGAAATGCAAAAACCCTGCAAGGATCCTGGTTTGAGCACCCAGTTCCCCACCTATGGGGAAGGGGGTCACTTCACAGGTAGTGAAGCAGGTCTGTGGGTGTCTCTCTCCCCCTCTAGCTTCCCTATCTCCCTATCCCCTTCTCAATTTCTCTCTGTCCTAACAAAAAAAAAAAAATGGCCTCCAGGAGCAGTGGCTTCATACTGCAGGCACCAAGGCCCAGCAATAACCCTGGAGGCAGAAGAAGGAGGAGAAGGAGGAGCAAGAGGAAGAGGAGGAGGAGAAGAAAAAGATGATGAAGAAGAAGAAGAAGAGGAGGAGGAGGAAGAGGGAGAAGAAGGAGAAGGAGAAGGAGAAGGAGAAGGAGGAGGAGGAGGAGGAGAAGATGTGTTTCAGTTCTATCTGGAAGGCAGTGAGAAGCCATGGGTGGGGAATGGGCAGGAGAGGGGCACAGTGGGTCTGATGCAGAGTGGGCACTGCCCCTGGCGCTTACCTGATGTACATCTCTTCCCGATTGTTATCTTTGTAGAAGTTCTAAGTGGGGTGAGAAAAACAGGGGTGAGTGCTTTTCTTTGGGTGGGTGGGTGGGAGTGGGTTGGGGAGTGGAGGGATGGTTGTTTCCTCTCCGGGAGGTTTGCCCACAGCCTGGAAAGTGACTGCCCGGACCCCTGATCTAGACAAAGGCAGAGGAAGGGGGTGTCTCAGCCCTTGAGTGCCCCTCCTACTCCCCCCGACCCAGCAGGCTCCTGGGCACACACTGACCGCTGAAGGTCACCTTCTTCAACCAGCCCGGGCACTCTGTACAGAGACTCCCACCAAAGCCAACCAGGGAGCTGGTAGGGCTCCTCCTCCTTTGTGCTACCATTGGGGTTTTTAAACTCCCCATAGCATTTCAGGGAATCAGTGCAATACCCAGGCTGTTAAGAAGAGCCCACATGGGGGGCTGGGTGGTGGTGCATCTAGTTAAGCACATGTAGTACTGAGTGCGAGGAACCGCTGCTCAAGGATCTGGGTTCAAGGCCCAGCTCCCCACCTGCAGTGGGGAAGTTTCACAAGTGGTGAAACAGGTCTGCGGGTGTTTCTCTTTCTCTCTCCCTCTCTATCTCTGCCTCCCCTCTCAGTTTCTCTCTGTCCTACCCAATAAAATGGAAAAAATGACCGCCAGGAGCAGTGGATTCCTTGCATGGCACTGAGCCCCAGCGATAACCCTGGAGACAAATGAATGAATAAATAAATAAACAAATCCACTTGGGTCAAGGGGAGGTTAGGACCATGAAGGGCAGGGCTGGTGAGGGGGGCGGGGGTTGTGCATCCAGAGTCGGGGGTGGGGGGTGGGGGTGGCAGAAGCAGATACTGTCACGGGGCTTTGGGCCAATTCTAATCACTTAGTGTGTGTGTGTGTGTGTGTGTGTGTGTGTGTGTAAGGGAGGAGTATTTGGGTTCCAGCCTGGGTGTGTAAGGGAGGAGTATTTGGGCTCCAGCCTGGGTGTGTAAGGGAGGAGTATTTGGGCTCCAGCCTGGGTGTGTAAGGGAGGAGTATTTGGGTTCCAGCCTGGGTGTGTAAGGGAGAGGTATTTGGGTTCCAGCCTGGGTGTGTAAGGGAGGAGTATTTGGGCTCCAGCCTGGGTGTGTAAGGGAGGAGTATTTGGGTTCCAGCCTGGGTGTGTAAGGGAGAGGTATTTGGGTTCCAGCCTGGGTGTGTAAGGGAGGAGTATTTGGGTTCCAGCCTGGGTGTGTAAGGGAGGAGTATTTGGGTTCCAGCCTGGGTGTGTAAGGAAGGAGTATTTGGGTTCCAGCCTGGGTGTGTAAGGGAGGAGTATTTGGGTTCCAGCCTGGGTGTGTAAGGGAGGAGTATTTGGGTTCCAGCCCCAGGTCCGGCCGGTCTCTGAGGTCCCCGGCGCTGCTGCTTTCCTGGCCACAGCGGAGGCGCACCCGGAGCTGGGCCCAGCTGGGACGGCCGGAGGGCCCGAGGGCGTGGGGGCGGTGGGTGGCGCCTACCAGCAGGTTCACGGTGCAGCTCATGCGGTTGTCCCTGCTCTCATCCGTCATCACGTCTCGATAGTCCAGAAGCTTTTCCAGGAGGCCTCGAACCAGACTCACGAAGCTCTCCACTGACTTTCTGATGCCGGGGTGCTCCAGGGCGCACTCTGTCAGGCTGCGGACATGGGGCAGTGAGCTTGTGCACGTGAGGGAAGGACATGGGGAGAGGTCCTGGGCCATGCGCACGGGATGCCAGAGAATCCAAGCTCCTGACTTTGGGCTGGTTAAAACTGCTAATATAGGGGCCGGGCGGTAGCGCAGCGGATTAAGTGCAGGTGGCACAAAGCACAAGGTCCGGCATAAGGATCCTGGTTTGAGCCCCCGGCTCCCCACCTGCAGGGGAGTCGCTTCACAGGTGGTGAAGCAGGTCTGCAGGTGTCTGTCTTTCTCTCCCCCTCTCTGTCTTCCCCTCCTCTCTCCATTTCTCTCTGTCCTATCCAACAGCAAGGACAGCAATAACCACAACAATCATAATTACAACAAGAGCAACAAAGTGGAAATAAAGAAATGAAACTGCTAATATAAACATCTTAGTTCAGTGGGCAGGACACTTGCCCTGCCTGGCATGCCACCCTGGCGCTGCAGGGAAGATGCCAGGGCACCAGTCTCTCCACCTACGGTCGGATGGAAAAAAGGGGGAGGAGCTGTGAAACTGTCGACTCAGCAATAAGCAAACAAACAAATAAAGCACACACTGTGACCCAAGGAGTTGGCTTCGGGAAATCTACTTTGCAATATATATTTATTTATTCCAGGGCAGGTCAGTGGCACACCTGGTTGAGAGCACATGTTGCAATGTGCAAGGACCCGGGTCCCCCAGTCCCCACCTGCAGGGGGAAGGTTTGCGACTGGTGAAGCAGGGCTGCAGGTGTCTCTCTGTCTCTCTAGCAGCCTCTTCCCTCTCAATTTCTGGCTGTCTCTATCCAATAAAGGAATAAAGATAATAAAAATTTAAAATATATATATTCCAGGGGCCAGGCAGTGGTGCACCTGGTTAAGCACACACATTACAGTGTGCAAGGATCTGGGTTCAAGCCCCTGGTCCCCACCTGTAGGGGGAAAGCTTCATGAGTGTTAAAACAGGGCGGGAGTCAGGCTGTAGCGCAGCGGGTTAAGCGCAGGTGGCGCAAAGCACAAGGACCGGCATAAGGATCCCGGTTCGAACCCTGGCTCCCCACCTGCAGGGGAGTCGCTTCACAGGCGGTGAAGCAGATCTGCAGGTATCTATCTTTCTCTCCCTTTCTTTGTCTTCCCCTCCTCTCTCCATTTCTCTCTGTCCTATCCAACAACAATGACAACAACAATAATAACTACAACAATAAAACAACAAGGGCAACAAAAAGGAATAAATAAATAAAAATAAAATATTTTTAAAAAATTTAAAAAAACAGGGCTGCAGGTGTCTCTCTGTCTCTCCTCTGCACTATATCCCCCTCACCTCACAATTTCTCTCTACCTCTATTCAAAATAAATAAAGATTTTAATATATTTTTTCCCAGAAGAGCTCAAGGAAACATAATTTTGAACATCTACAAAGTCTGTTTAATTGGAGAATGACTGGAAGCTGTTTATTCTCAGGACAGAGAAATGACTAAGGACTGACTGGCTGACTGGCTGACTGACTGACTGAAACCAGAGTCCCAAAATGTAATTCCACGAGGCAGCTAAAGGCCATGGGAGACCAATATGTTCTAACACAGAAAAACTGTAGAAACGATGAGGATGAGCTCAGGGGCCGGCAGGTGGCTCACTTGGCGTCACTTATGCCGAGGGACCCGGGTTTGAGTCCCCAGGCCACCCACTTCCTGGGAGACACTGCAGAGGGGAGGCTCCATGAGCAGTGGGGCAGTGCTGCCATGTCTCTCTTCTCTCCGTCCCTTGCTATCTTTCTATGTCTCTGTCTCTCACCCTCTATCTAGAGGAAAGAGACACAGTGGCCCGCAGGAGCAGTGGAGTCTGACAGGCACCAAGCACCCAGGATGACCCTGGCGGCATTCAGATCAAGAGCCGAAGCTCCAGGCTGTGCTTTGTCTGTCAGCTGACGAGCTCACAGCCAGCCTGCTGTGTCCTGGGTGTTGCTGTGGACACTTCAGGCATTTTGACTCATTTCCGTCTCCTGGAGGGTGTCATGGGGTCCATCCCGTCTAACCCCTTCTGCCTCACATCCCCACGCCTCGTCCAGCAGGAGGCCTGGGCAGGCGGGCGCAGGACAGCAGAGTGACCCTGCAGGCTCTGCTCACCCTGGGACAGAGGCGGGTCAAGGGAGCGGCTCTGGAGGTGCAGAGTGGGTGCTGTGCATGGCTGTGCAGGGGCTCTGCCCTGGGATCTCAGCCTTGTGCCCTGCTGCAGGGATGCGGCAGCCACAGTCAGGGAGGCCCGGTTCTAGGCACGTGGGCACCATGCCATGCCTAACCATGTGCCTACACGATCAGATCTCACAGAGGAGCCTGAGTGTCAGCGGAAGCCTGGAATGAGGAGCTGGGAGGAAGGGAAGAGGGTCTAGGGAGGACTATACTATAGGACAAAAGACAGAGAGGCTCAGGGCTGCAAATAGCCAGGCCTCTCTGGAGGAGGAGGAGGAGGAGGAGGAGGAGGAGGAGGAGGAGGAGGAGGAAGAGGAGCAAGAGGAGGAGGGGGTGATGGTGATTGATGATAAGTTGCTTATATTCCTAGATACCTCCTAGGCATTTTGAAAATCTTATTTATTTTATTTTAATGAGAGAGAGAGAGAGAGAGAGAGAGAGAAGAGAAGAGAAGAGAAGAGAAGAGAAGAGAAGAGAAGAAGAGGGGAGAGGAGAGGAGAGGAGAGGAGAGGAGAGGAGAGGAGAGGAGAGGAGAGGAGAGCCCTGCTCAACTCTGTCGATGGTGGTGCTGGGGTTTGAACCCGGGACCTTGGAGCCTCAGGCAGGAAAGCAGCTTCACAGAACCATTATGCTGTCTCTCCTAGGTATTGAAGACTGTGCTAAGAGAAAACACAAAGCAGAACATGGACTGGAGTTGGTGTATTGCACCAGAGTAAAAGACTCTGGGGTTGGGGGTGGGAGTTCAGGTCTTGGAACCTGATGGCAGAGGACCTAGTCGGGGTGGAACTGTTCTGTGGAAAGCTGGGAAATGTTACACATGTACAAACTATTGTATTTACTGTTGACTGTAAAAAAAAATATTCCCAATAAAGAAATAAAAAATAAATAAGAAAGTAAGTAGTATATATATTTTTAAAAGGAAAGCTAATGTAATAAAGTAACAGGGGAAAAACAAAGAAGACCATGCTAGGCACTTTATAAGCCTTTTTTTTTTTTTCTTTTTTGCCAGAGCACTGCTTGCTCTGACTTATGGTGGTCTGGGGGATTGAACCTGGGACGTGGGAGCTTCAGGCATGAGAGCTGGTTTGCATAACCATTATGCTATCTTCCCCACCCTATAAGCCATTTTTTTCTTTTTGCTCAGTTTCTACAGGGGCTCTCAGAATTGATGGTACTTCCACGTCTGGTTTGCAGAGGGAAACTGAGGCAGGAGGGCGGCCAAGACTCTGACTTCTGGGGTAGGGCTTGACTGGCTTTGTAAGAGTCACTCACACCACTGTCTCTGGGGTAAAAATATAATGAGCTGTTTTTAATTTCCTCACCCTCTGAGGCCTCCTCGTAAATAATTGCTCAGGAAGGACTTCCAAATCCCGCTGTTCTGCCAAAGACGGCCGCGAGTCCCAGCCCTCTCAGCAACACGGAGACGGCCAGCCCCACTGCTCTTAGCTAACACTGACACTATTTTCCTCTTCTGAACTTTAAGACAAACACTGACTCGGTCAAATGTCACCTTCCCCACCTCCTCACCCCCACAGGAACAGCCCACCCAGAGACCCACTTTGGGGGTTTTCTGCCACCCTGTATGGTGCCCACTGGTGGACTGGTGCTCTTTGCTCAGTGAGGGCTGGGCAGGGGGGCAGGAGGAGGCATGCTGGGAGCCACTCTGCTGGCTGGGGGCTGGGGGCTGGGGGCGCGGGGAGGATTTGTGCAGAGCAAGGGCCTAGTGTGCTCTCAATTACTCAGGATGATTGGGGAAAGAACCCAACATCTGAATTCTGATGAGGAATCTGAAAGGGGCTGGGAGGTGGCACAAGGTCTGGGTTCGAGACCCCAGTCCCCAACCAAGCAATGCTCTCTCTCACCTGCTCCCTCTCAGAACAGTCAGAGAAACAGCCCCTCTGAAGAGCGAACAGGGGAGGGGCTCCTTCCCTGGATGGATGTCCCCACCTCCTAGCAGGACTCCCCTAGGCCCTGAGCCCTACCTCTCAGCCTCTCCAGCCCCTCCATCAGGACAACACTAGGCCCTGAGTACCCCCGGCCCCTCCAGCAGGAGCATCCTTTGTCCTGAGCCCTACCCCCAGCCTCTGCAGGACACCCTTGGGCCCTGAACCCTGCCACCCAGTACCTCTGCAGGAACCTCCCGGGCCCTTAGACCACCCCTTCAGCCTGTCCTCAGGACCCACTTAGGCCCTGAATCTTGTGTGCCAGGCCCTCTGGCAGAAGGCCCCAAGCCACCAAGCGCTGATCCCTAGCCCCTCCACAGGACTCCCCTGGACCCCAGCCCTGTCCTCCAGCCCCTCCACAGGGCTCCCCTGGGCCCTAGCAATGTCCCCAGCCCCTCCATAGGGCTCCCCTGGGCCCCAGCCCTGTCCCCAGCCCCTTCGCAGGGCTCCCCTGGGCCCCAGCCATGTCCCTAGACCCTCCGCAGGGCTCCCCTGGGCCCCAGCCCTGTCCCCAGCCCCTCCGCAGGGCTCCCCTGGGCCCCAGCCCTGTCCTCCAGCCCCTCCGCAGGGCTCCCCTGGGCCCCAGCCCTGTCCTCCAGCCCCTCCGCAGGGCTCCCCTGGGCCCCAGCCCTTTCCCCAGCCCCTCCACAGGGCTCCTGCACTCACATGGACTCCAGAAGCTGCATGTACTGCTCGTCCCCTCGGCCGCCCTCCACCTCATGGTCCAGCTTGAGGATGATCTCATTTTCAAACTGAAGAGGGAAAGGGAAGCAGATATGTCAGGAGGTGCAGCACAGAGGAGTTTTCTTTTTTTACTTTTGTGGTAGTTGTTGTTGTTATTGATGTCATTGCTGTTAGATAGGACAGAGAGAAATGGAGAGAGGAGGGGAAGACAGAGGGGGAAGAGAAAGACAGACACCTGTGTTGGATAGTATGCCAGCTCCCCCCGGCTTAAACACCAGTATGTCTGTATGAGATTAATTTGATCCCATTCAAAGCTGTGGTCTATCTACATAAATCACTTTTACATTTACATAAAGCACCACCTTCCCTCCAGGGCATTGGTGGTTTAGTGGTAGAATTCTCACCTGCTCCGCCCCCTCTCCTTGTCACACCCTGATCCTCTCCTTGTCACACCCTGATCTTCCACCAGTCACTTTTCTCTCCACCCTCTCTATGTCACATCCTGTTTCCACCCTACTTGGAGAGTATAAAAACAGCTGCTCTTCTGATTAAACACACTTGGAAATTGCTTTCTGGCTCTGAGGGTTTCAGAGTGTATCTCCTGAGAAGTTAGTGCGGCATGAGCTCCTGATCCCTCTCCCACGCAGCAGCCTAGATCAACTCCAGTTGAGTTCTCTCCAACCCAGAGAGCACTAGCTGGGGAAGAAGCACCCTCAGGCTCTCCCAGCACACCTGCAGACCTGCTTCACCACTTATGAAGCGACTCCCCTGCAGGTGGGGAGCCGGGGGCTCAAACCGGGATCCTTATGCTGGTCCTTGTGCTTCGCGCCATGTGCACTTAACCCACTGTGCTACTACCCGACTCCCTACAGAGGAGTTATTTAAACCTCATTCTTTCAACCTAAAGCCCCAGAGAGCACTTGCCATCTCCTGGGTTTAGTGCTGGGTGCTGGTGCCTGTCTTCTAGAAGTCTCCAGAGAGTAGAGAGAGAGGAAGGGAGGAAGGAAGGAAGGAAGGAAGGGAGAGAGGGAGGGAGGGAGGGAGGGAGGAAGAGAGGGAGGCGAGAAGGCACTAGGGGGGTGCAGCTGAGGCACCCCAGCCAGGATCAGAGCAGTAGGCCGGCTGTGCCCCACACCCATATGATGCCTACAGAGGCGTCAAGTTTAAAGTCGGGGCTGGGGGCTCTTGGGGGCAGAGATGGTGCCAGGCGTGGGCGACCACAGAGCAGACGCTGAGGCCACAGGTCCCGGCTTTCCGTGCACCCTCCCGGAAGGCCAGGTTGTCACCAGAGCTGGTGGCAGGGCAGGCACCGTTGTCGACGCAGGGCAGGCTGATGGCTGTGCCAGGCCGTGCGGGCCAGTGGCTCAGCCGCTGCTTCATCAAAGTAGCCGAGACGGTGCAGGGCCAGAGTCAGCGCCTGGGCAGGTCACAGGGCCTGCGGGTCTCAGCGCGGGGCTGGCTGTGCCCTCGGGACAGGCCTTCCGGGAGCCCACTGCCTGGGGAGATCTCACGCCAGCCCGGCCTGCTCCCCATCTGCCTCAGGAAGCCCTGGCAGAGGTGCCCTGAAGTCACTGGGAAGCTGAACTTCTTCTCAGAGCTGCGGGGAGAAGCTGCCTCGGGAGCCCTGCAGATGAGCTTGTGGAGGTGGTTAATAAGCACGTGTCTGGGGTCACAGAGGGGCCCCCGGGGAGGGAGACTGCAGGGTGTCAGGGAGCCTGCACGACACAGGCCACATCCAAGGCCCCTGGTGAGCAGAGGAAGGGCTCACAGCACTGCTGAGCACAGCCTGTCCTAGCCTGCTCCTGAGTGCTCCAGCCTGCTCCTGAGTGCTCCAGCCTGCTCCTGAGTGCTCCAGCCTGCTGCTAAGTGCTCCAGCCTGCTGCTAAGTGCTCCAGCCTGCTCCTGAGTGCTCCACCCTGCTCCTGAGTGCTCCAGCCTGCTGCTAAGTGCTCCAGCCTGCTTCTGAGTGCTCCATCCTGCTTCTGAGTGCTCCACCCTGCTCCTGAGTGCTCCAGCCTGCTCCTGAGTGCTCCAGCCTGCTTCTGAGTGCTCCACCCTGCTCCTGAGTGCTCCACCCTGCTTCTGAGTGCTCCAGCCTGCTCCTGAGTGCTCCAGCCTGCTTCTGAGTGCTCCAGCCTGCTCCTGAGTGCTCCACCCTACTCCTGAGTGCTCCACCCTGCTCCTGAGTGCTCCACCCTGCTCCTGAGTGCTCCAGACTGCTCCTGAGTGCTCCAGCCTGCTCCTGAGTGCTCCAGCCTGCTAAGTGCTCCACCCTGCTCCTGAGTGCTCCAGCCTGCTCCTGAATGCTCCAGCCTGCTCCTGAGTGCTCCAGCCTGCTGCTAAGTGCTCCAGCCTGCTCCTGAGTGCTCCCTCTCCTTAGTGCTCCAGCCTGCTGCTAAGTGCTCCAGCCTGCTGCTAAGTGCTCCAGCCTGCCCTTTAGTGCTCCAGCCTGCCCTTTAGTGCTCCCTCTTTTCAATGCTCCAGATTTCTACTCAGTGCTCCCTCTCCTCAGTGCCCCAGTGTGTGCCCACACCAGCACCAGGAACTCCCACATTCATCTGTCAGGGTCTGCCTCCCTGGGCTCCCCTCACCCTGAGACTGTGGGGTCCTCCACCCCGCGTGACTGCAGGAGGCCCAGAGCATCTCCCAGGGACGTCCAGGGGGAAAACACGGCCTCGCTGACGCCCGGCGCAGAGTAGGTGCTCCGGATCCTCACTGTGGCCAAGTGACGGTACTGGCACTGGTCAAAGATGCTGCTGTGCCACCATCACAGCTGCCAAGGCAGGTGGACCACAGTGAGGAGACTGAGGCAGAGCAGGGCCTGGGACTGGCTGGGCTTGGACTGGGGTTGGGCCCAAGGACCCGCTGCCAATCAGGTGCTCTGTCGCCACGGCCGCCCTTGCCCCGCCTGACGCTGTCGCCAGGCTTAGGCCACACTCCAGACCTGTCCAGGATCACCCCAAGCTGATCCCCAGGACAAGACTGTGTCCAGACACTGCGGCCTCGCTCCAGCCCTGCCCAGGGGTGTTTGTCCAGAGGTGTGCCAGCCTCTTGGCAGAGGACAGATGTCACCTCTGTCCTATGAGCTAGGAATGAAGCCTAGCTTCCCATCCCCTGAGCAGCTCACCCTGGGGTGCCTGCAGGCCCTCAGCCTCACACCCTGCCTGCCCGCCCGCCCACTGTCTCTCAGCTTCTCTGCTGGCTTTCCATCCAGAATCTACACATGTTGGGGGGTGCCCTGTCAGTCATTAAGCCAGCCCCCCTGCTCCATCCTGCATTGCTGATACTACGGCCTATTTACAGAATCATTGTTTTGCCTGAAAGATCCCCAGCCATTGATCTATCTTCTTTCTACCTCGAGACCCACCGTGCCTGCAGGGTAACATGAATCTCACAGGCTAAAACCATCACAACAGTTGCTAAGGGAGCTTCCACCTTCCCAGCATGCCTTTGGCCTTTCTCCACCCCTTTTCCTAGCCATTTCCATGTCTGACTTGCCACTTCCGGTTTTTATCCTATAAAAGCCACTTCTGTTTCTGGTTTCTTTCTCTTCCGTGTCCCGACCTAGAGGAGGGCAGGCATACAGACCCAGGATGCAGATGCTGGCCATTGCAGTTTTCTTTTTTTTTTTGTTTGTTTGTTTTTTCCTCCAGGGTTATTGCTGGGCTCGGTGCCTGCACCATGAATCCACCGCTCCTGGAGGCCATTTTTCCCCCTTTTTGTTGCCCTAGTTGTTGCAGCCTCGTTGCGGTTATTATTGCCATTGTTGACGTTGCTTTGTTGTTGGATAGGACAGAGAGAAATGGAGAGAGGAGGGGAAGACAGAGAGAGAGGGGAGAGAAAGACAGACACCTGCAGACCTGCTTCACCGCCCGTGAAGCGACTCCCCTGCAGGTGGGGAGCCGGGGGCTCGAACCGGGCTCCTTACACCAGTCCCTGCGCTTTACGCCACGTGCGCTTAACCCACTGCGCCACCGCCCGACCCCCGGCCATTGCAGTTTTCACTCCCCGGGGCTTAACCTGTTGTACTCACATCCGACTCAGGGGCGTCCACATGAATAAAGATTTGTATTGCTACCGCCACGAGCTTGGTTCCTGGGTCCTCTCTCCTACCCACAACACTAGCCCGGCAGTGCCCTGCCTGGCGTGCAGGTACGGGGAGGGGCAGAGCTGAGTTGACATGGGAGGGGCAGAGATGGGTGACCGACCCGGGTGGCAGAGAAGTGAGGGGGAGATGGACCCCCTGTCAACCTGTGGGCTCCACTGTGTGGGTGCCAGTGGTCCAGGCATGGTATTGGCAGGGAAGCTGGAGTGAAGGTGACCCCTGGGGGCTTGGTATGGCTTCATGTGTTCTTTATCTTGGGGTGACAGGAGGGACGTTACAGATGGCTCAGAGCCTGCAGGCCTGCGGCCCTGAGTCTGCTCCCTGGCCCTGTGTGTCCTCTGGCTCTCCCTCTCTCTCTTTCTTTCTCTCTCTCAATAAACAGACCTTTAAAAATCAGCTTTTACAGGGCCGTGCGGTGGTGGACTGGGTTGAGCACATGTGTTACAGTGTGCAGTGATCCTTCTTCAAGCCCCAGGACTGAGCAAAGAAACGCTCAGCTATTCTGCCTCAGCAGGTCACCCCAGGCACTGCAGCAAGTGTCTACCTGCCCCCTGGCCTCTGGAGTTCAGCTGTCACTGTGGGGAAGCAGGCTGCATGGTGGTGCACCTGTCTGAGCGCACATGTCACAGTGAGAAGGACCCAGGTTCAAGCCCCCGGTCCCCACCTGCAGGGAGAAAGCTTTGAGAGTGGTGAAGCAGGGCTGCAGGTGCCTGTCTGTCTCTCTCCCTCTCTATCTACCCCCCTTCCCCTCTCGATTTCTGGTTGTCACTATCCAATAAATAAATAAATAAATATAATTTAAAAAAATACAATCATAGAGAAGTGGGCTGTGGGCCAAGGGCCTGGCCTGAGTTCCCAGCCAGGCTGTTCTTACCTTCTTGAAGTCTCCAGTCCTCTGATATTCACACAACATCATGTCGAAGAAAATGGGGATGGTGGCCTTGCGGAGCTCTGCCTCGGGGACCAGCGTCATCTCTAAGATGGGCCCCACCATGCCCGGGATGAAGCAGATTTTGTTCTGGCCTGGAAAGGAAGAGGGACAGGGATCCATGAGGCCGTTCTCCTGATGCAGGGGTCCTCCCGGGACCAGGCCCAGAGGAGTGAGCACTGGCAGAGTGGGGGACTCTGTGAAAGCTTGGTAGAGCTTAGGGGAGCTCTCCCATCCTTGGATGGAGGTCTGGGAAGACACCCCGCTTGTTAGCCTCTCTCCTTATAGAGATGAGCCAAGAGGGAAAAGTCTCCCAGACTCAGTTTCTCCTTGTTAGTCTCTCAAGCTCACAGAAAGCCTACAGGCCTCTCACGCTTAGTTTCCCCTGCTAGCAGGCCAAATGGCTGCCTGCTTAAGGGTTCACTTAAAGTTCACGATAGTCATTCAAAGTTCACACATTCACTATAACTTCACCTTTTGATCATATAGGGGAACACACTCTATCACACCCCTGCCAGTTCCTGGCAGTGAGACCCCATATTTTATTTTTTTTTGTGTCCTTTGATATCTGTGATTTACATCAAGCTTTGTTTTTCCTCTTCTCTACCTCACCTTACTGGTTTAACCCCTCTGCTTCTCTCAAATCCCTTTGGATAATTTACTTGCCTGCATCATGGAAACTAACTGTTTTGACCTTTATGTATCTGCATCAATTCTTGTCATACCAGCCCCCTGCCATAGGGGCAAGCTGACCTTTAAGAAACCTGTCATTTCTGACATATGTGAAAGATGTCCTTTGTTTAACTCAGTATAAAAGCCTGTGCCCGTCTTCAAATAAACAGATGTTCGTACCAGACACCCGATGCCTCTTCCTAATTCACGCAGCCACTAGAGCTGGTGAGGGAGGGTCAGAGGCTCACCCCCCTGGTTGGAGCCACTCCACGTGAGCACCAGCAACAGAGAGGCGGGACTGTGACAGACACGGAAACAGCGGCTCCTGGGGGCCCAATGCCATGCGTCATAAATATTCATCCACCTAACAGTGAGAAAGACAGAGGGAGAGGGACAGACAGACACAAGGGGAGAGAGGGGGCCGGGTAGTAGCACACCAGGTTAAGTGCACATAGCACCAAGGACAAGGATCTGTGCAAGGATCCTGGTTTGAGCCCCCAGGTCCCCACCTGCGGGGGAGAGTCACTTCACAGATAGTGAAGTAGGTCTGCAGGTGTCTATCTTTCTCTCTCCCTCTCTCAATTTCTCTTTGTGCTATCCAACAATATGAACAAAATGGAAAAGATGGCCACCAGGAGCAGTGGATTTGTGGTGCAGGCACCAAGCCCCAGCAGTAACCCTGGAGGCAAATTAACAAACAAACAAACAAGAACAAGGGAGAGCGTCATCACTCTGACGCATGCAGTGTCCAGGATGGAAGCTGGGCCTCTGGCTTGCAAAGCATATGCACGCTCTACCCCTGAGCCCGCTCCCCAGATGCTCTGTGCTCTGACGTGAGGACGGTGACCAGCCTGTAAGAAGAACCTCATTATGGCTCCCCCAGACCTTGCTTCCCCCAGGCTGGGCCAGGCACATGCTTCTAGCTCCCCTTGCTGAACCCCCAGAACCCTCATCATCCCCAACTCCCCCTGGGTGGGGGTACCCTGGGTGAGCTATTTTCTTTGTGATTGGACTTGAATCACTGAAGATGCTTATAAAACTTAGATGGAAAACAGTGAAGAGCTCTGCCAATCATCTCCTCTGATCAATCATCTGATACTTTCTGGTCTAAAATCCAAGTCGTTGATCCATTTAGAGTTTACTTTTGTGTGTGGTGAAATGTAGAAGTTCAGTTTAATTCTTCTGCATTTTATTTATTATTATTATTATTATTATTTTGCCTCCAGGGTTACTGCTGTGGCTCAGTGCTGGCATTATAAATCCACCGCTCCTGGAAGACAGTTTTTTCCCCACTTTATTGGATACAACAGAGAGAAACTAAGAGAGGGGGAGATAGAGAAGAGAGAGAGAAATAGATACCTGGAGACCTGCTTCGCTGATTCTGAAGCATCACCTCACCGCAAGTGCAAAGCTAGCACTTAGAACTCAGATCCTTGTGTGGGTCCTTGCACTTAGCACTATGTGCACTTAACCTGGTACACCACTGCCTGGCCCTTCTGCTTATCTCAACCCAATTTTCCCAACATCGTTTGTTGAAGAGACTCTCCTTGTTCCGTTTAATTGTATGTGGCCCCTTATCAAAAATTAGATGACTGTAGGTGTGGGAGGCTTATTTCTGGACTCTCAAATCTATTCCAGTGGCCTGTGTGTCTATTTTTGTTCCAGTATCAGGCAGTTTTGATGACAATGGTCCTACAATATAGTTTGAGATCTGGGAGTGTGATGCCTCCGGTTCTGTTCTCATTTTTAAAGATTTCTTAGAGACCCGAGGTGTTTCCTGGTTCCAGATAAATACTTGTAGCTTCTGTTCTCTGCTCTTAGATTTTGTTATTGGAACTTCAATGGAGATTGCATTCAATTGGCATACGGCCCTGGGTGGAATGTTCCCTTTGACGATGTCCGTTCTTCTAGCTCATGAACATGAGCTATCTTCCACTTCATATCTTTTTTTTTTTTTTTCCTGCAGGGTTATCTCTGAGGCTTAGTGTCCACATTACAAATCCACTGCTCCTGGTGGCTTTTTTTCTTTCTTTCTCCATTATAGTGGATAGCACAGAGGGAAATGGAGAGAGGAGGGGGGGGGGATAGAGAGGGAGAGAGAAAGACAGACACCTGCAGACCTGCTTCACTGCTCCTGAAGCTCCCTGCGGGGGTGGGGGGATCCAGGGGCTCTAACCAGATGCTTGCGTTTAAAGTCCTATGCACACTTAGCAGGGTGCACCACCTCCCTCCTGGCCCCCTTCTTTGTATCTTTTTCTATTTCTTTGAATAGTGACTCATAATTTTCAGTAGACAAGCCTTTCACTTCTTCTGTTAGGCCCGTTCCTAGATAACGTATTGTTTTTGCTGCCATGGTGAATGGGACCAGAGTCTGGGCTTCTTCTTCCGACTTAATGTTCGCATAAAGGGATTCCACTGACTTCTGTATATTAATTCTGTAGCCTGTCACTGTCCTCATCTGTGACTTGGAGGTGAGGGGTGCGGGAGTGACAGTATTGGCTTCAAGGGCTGTGGGGGGGGAGAGAATTCTCATTTGCCAAGCTCCCAGTACAGTAGCTGGCAGAAAGCACTTTGGCCAGCACTAACTGTGTGGTTGTGGTACTGAGTCAGAAGCACTGTGAAGGGCTGCCTTGCTGAGCAGAGCTGAGCACCCCCCCTCCCCCCTGCCCCCCCCCACAGTCTGCAGGAAAGAAGAATGTCTGGACTTGCCAATGGTCAGGGCTTCCTGGAGGAGGAGGAATAGCTCATCCCAGCGACCTAAGACTCGAGCCTCTCAGTCGCTGTAGGGAATTGTGAGGATACGGTAGAGCTTGGTGCAACCCCCCCCCATTGCAAGATGGGTGCCTGAGGGGCACGGACAATCCTATCAGTCTCTCTCTACTAAGAGGTTGAGCAAGGAAGGACAAGGCCTCCAGGATCTGCCCTGCCTATCAGCCTCCCTGCCTCACAATAGCCCACTCCCTTATTATCTACACAATCATTGTTTTGCCTGAACGTCCCCTCCCTACTTCCCCATCCAATCCATTCCTTTGATCATATCTGATCTGTCTTCTCTCTGCCCTCAGGACCCCCCTCTGTCTGCTGGTTACTGATAACCTTGCTTCCTCATTTATTCAACCAATTAAACCTCTTGCTCAAAAATTACTGGAAAATTCCTGACCCTCCCCAGACCCTTTGCCTCCCTACCATATATGGCATACACACGTCAGTTCCTCCTGTGGCCCATTATAAACCCTGCTTTGCTATTCAATAAACAGGTTTGTGCATGAAACATTCCCCGGGTGATCTCTGGTGGTGTCTCTTGCTACACAGGGAAAGATCCAGTCGGCTCACTCCTACTGCCCCGGAACATTCCATCTGGGTCCCCCACATCTGGTCTACAACAGAGTGGGTAAGCCAGAAGTTTGTGCCCGGGAAGAGTCCTCGCCACCGAAGAATCTGACACGTCGCTGCCCCTTTCTCCTGCTGTTTCGGGGGCCCTGGTTGTCTGTCTGCAGTGCCAGAGGGGTGCAGGTAGTCTGCACTCGGGGCAGAGACCTCCCAGGGGACAGAGACACAGCCACTTTCCATCAGAGCCAGGAAGGCAGCCAGGGAGGACAAGGAGAGCACATTCCCTTCAGGCTAAATGGGGCTTAATGGGGAGACCCCCCCCCAGAGTCCAGATTTTAAGAAGCCTCTTCTTAGGCATGTCTCCCATTCATGAGGATGGGAGGTGGGCAGGCCAGGCAGGCCCCGGATGAGCCCCAAAGACTCCTCTGGGTGCCGGCGTGGTCAGCTTTCTGAGGGGGGTGCACTGGGGTCCTTTCTGGGCTGCTTTCCCCACCCCACCCCCTCACCAAGGGGAACAAAAAGGAAAGGAACAGAATTTTGCTGCTGTACAGTAATTGCTAATCTAGGCTTCTGATTTTGCCCTTCAAGAGCCTCTACGTCTTTTTTCAGACCACAGTGGGACTTTCACAATCACAGCCAAGCGCAGTAATGAGAGGGAGGGGAGGGGAGAGCTGGCAGATGAGCTGGGCCGAGTGCAGAGAGGCAGAAAGTGCTTATGTGACAAAGGCCTTCAGAGCAGGGGGGGGGGTGCTAGGGGCTGGAGCGAAGAGCCCACATGCTACAGGCGGGATCCGTCACTGACAGCATTCCGACCTGGGTCTGTGCCTGCAGGTGAAGGGATGTCTAGCAGAACGAGAGGAGGGGAGTGGAGGGGGGAAGAGGGAGGAGGAGAGGAGAGGGGAGGAGAGGAGAGAGAGGAGGGGAGGGGAGGGGAGGAGAGAGGGGAGGGGGAGAGAAGAGGAGAGGGGAGCGAAGAAGGAGGAGAGGAGGTGAGGGGAGGGGAGAGGAGAAAGGAGGGGAGGTGAGAGAGGAGGGGAGGGGAGAGGACAGGAGAGAGATGGGGAGGGGAGAGGAGAGAGATGGGGAGGGGGGAGGAGAGAGGAGGAGATAGGAGGGGAGAGAGGAGAGGGGAGGGAAGAAGGAGGAGGTGATAGGAGAGGAGAGGAGAGAGGGAGGAGAGGAGAGAGGAGGGGAGGGGAGGAGAGGGGGGAGGGGAGGAGGTAGAGAAGGGAGGGGAGAGGGGAAGAGAGGAGGGGAGAGGGAGAAGAGGAGAGAAGAGGCAAATGCTGGGCTTCTGAAGGCACTGCTGCTTCCATGGCTCTTGTCAGGCCTCAGGAGGGTGGTGCACACAATTAAGTGCACAGATCACCACGCACAAGGACCCGGGTTTGAGTCCTTGCTTCCCGTCGCCAGGAGGGAGCTTCAGGAGAGTTCAGGTCTGCAAGTGTCCGTCTTTCCTTCTTCCTTTCTATCTCCTCTTTCGATTTTTCTCTGTTCTAGCCAATAAAACAGAAAATTTTAAAACTGGAAAAAGAATGGCCACTGGAAGCAGTGGGTTTGTGGTGCTGGCACTGAGCCTCAGAAATAAACCACAAATAAGCCACAGGTGGGGGAAGACTTCATTTACCCATATATCATCACCTTAGAATTTGTGTTTAATACCCCAAATGTATACACATACACACACACACACACACACACACACCATGTCTGACTACATCAATGCAAACTGATTCCCTTATTCCGGAGAGAAATTCTCACTCAAGAGACAGGCGTGCTGCTGTGTTCCAACAAAAGGTGAGGAAAGGGCTCCGTGAGAGTCTCCCTCCTCCCAGACCCAGCAGCTGAGGGCTGCGCCTTGCTGGGAGTGGACAGCAATTAGAAAAGCTTTGAAGTCCCAGTAAGCTGGCAGAATCAATCCAAATGCCCAATTACACAGGCATGGAGAAGGGATTTGGGGTAATGAGAGCATGGGGAGGGGGTGAGGTGTGGGGACAGATGGGGACCCAGGGGGCTCTCAGGCCTCCCTCTCTCAGCTGTGGGGAGGCCTCAACTATTACCTACACCCCTCCCCCAGCAGGAGACTGTGAGGGCCAGGATGGGAGGTGTGAGGGAGGCACTGAGGGGAACTGGAAGAAGGAAGGAAGGGGAGGAAGGATGTGAGGTGGGGAAAAAAGAAGTGTGAGGTGGTGGAAAGGTGGGAAATATATCATTTTAAATTTTATTTATTTATTTTTCCCCTTTTGTTGCCCTTGTTGTTTAACATTGTTGTGGTTATTGATGTTGCTAATGTTGGATAGGACAGAGAGAAATGGAGAGAGGAGGGGAAGACACAGAGGGGGAGAGAAAGACAGACACCTGCAGACCTGCTTCACCACCTGTGAAGCGACTCCCCTGCAAGTGGGGAGCCGGGGGCTCGAACCGGGATCCTTACTTTGGTCCTTGCGCTTTGCGCCACATGCACTTAACCAGCTGTGCCACCGCTGGACTCCCGGGAGGGAAATATTTTTACGAGCCCCATGGAGAATCAAGTTGGATTGCTAAGCCTGGGACCCCAGGAGCACTCTGGTTGAGAGACTTTGTAGTAGGGGCCAGGTAGTGGCGCACCTGGTTGAGAGCATGTGTTATAATGTGCAAGGACCTGGGTTTGAGCCCCCGGTCCCCACCTGCAAGGGAGAAAGCTTTGCGAATGGTGAAGCAGGGCTGCGGGTATCTCTCTGTCTTTCTCCCTCTTTGTCTCCCCTTTCCTTTTGATTTCTGGCTGTGTCTACCCAGTTAATAAACATACTAAAAAAATTAAAAGAGTGCAGAGTAGGTCTCCATTTAATCTCAGGTTCCCAGAAATCCTGGAACTTCCTCATTTTTTCCCATGAAGGAGCAGATCCCCCTACCCCCAGCAGCATAAAAGGCTTTAAAAGAGATGCCTCAGAGGGCCCACTCCTGCCAAGCCCCCTCCCTCCCTGAGCTCCAGGGATGCTTTGGGAGACATGGGGTTCTTCTCACAGCTGGGCCAGGCGTGACCTTGCCACATGTGGGGTCCCAGTAGGGGACTGCCACTGGAAGGCTGCTAACACTGTCACCCGGCTGTCACCCCCTGTGAATGTGGGGTGGAGGGCAGGGGGTGTGCAGTCATTCTGGTAAAGTGCTCGTCTCTTGCCTTCAAGGGGAATCCAAGTATCTTGATGCTACAAGGACCAGCAGGTGTTACAGGTGGGTCCTCCCAGAATGCCCAGAAACAGGTGGCATGTATCCTTATGTGGTCTGTACGTGGACCCTCTCCTGCCAAGGACGGACACACACACACACACACACACACACACACACGCACACACACACTCACACACACAGCTGTGTAGACAGTCTTTGGGGAATGCCAAATTACCCTGGGGCCTGATCTTATCTTTGCAATCAGCTACCCTGTAATCACTGGGCTGCTGGTTCTTGCCTGATGAGACGATGCACTGACTGGTACTAAAACCAAATTTAAAAATGCCAAATGCACATTTTCTCCCCTGGCTTGGAGAAAATGGAGTGCTTTGGTTGGCCTGTCCCCTTTGGAGATAATCTGCATATTCTGGACCAAACAGACTGACCGGGACACTGGGCCTGCGGTGTGCACAGAGGCAGGCTCCTCTGAGGGGCTGGTTTGCTGTTGACCTCGGCACACTGTCCAGCCCCTTGCCTGAGGTCCACTCCATGCCCTGTCCGTGTCCACACCCCTTAGTCCCGTCTCTGTCTGACTCGGTTTCCTCACTGGTGCGCTGGACCAGACCGGCAGTTCTCTCCCCATTTATGTTCTGAGCATAGCATCCTTTCGATTGGGCCTCGGCTAAAAATCAACGTTTGAAGAGAGCTGGACAATCTGGTCTCCGACGGCTTCTTGCAGCTCTGGAGTTCTGGGATTCGAAGCAGGTGGAGTACTTGGCGACATCTTTTCATTCATCAGCACAACTGGGAAAACCAGCCAAAGCGCCCTCTCTGTCTACATACAATCTTCTGCCTGCGGGACACTGGCAGCCAGGGGCCTTCCGAGAACAGCAGGCTGTGAGGCACGAGGCACAAACGCATCCAGGCCCCTGATTTGCAGTCCCGGCTGCGGGCCCCAGGAACGGGAGCCTGAGCAGCTTTCTCCAGACGTTGCTCTCAGGAAACAGGGAATGGAAGCAGGAATGCTGCTGGAACCTGGGCCCACTGTGTCCTCAGGCAGACCCAGTATTAATTTTCTTTCTTTCTTTCTTTCTCTCTTTCTTTCTTTCTTTCTTTCTTTCTTTCTTTCTTTCTTTCTTTTCTTCCTTCCTTCCTTCCTTCCTTCCTTCTTCATCCTCTTCCTCCTTCTTCTTCTTCTCCTTCTCCTCCTCCTTCTCCTCTTCCTTCTTCTTCTCCTTCTCCTCCTCCTCCTCCTCCTCCTCTTCCTTCTTCTTCTCCTTCTCCTCCTCCTTCTTCTCCTCCTCCTTCTTCTTCTTCTCTCTCTCTTTCTTTCTTTCCTTGCCCCCAGGGTTACCGCTATGAATCCATATCTCCTGGTGGCCTTTTTTTTTTCTTCTTCTTCTTCTTCTTCCTTTTTTCCACTTTATTGGATAGGACAGAGAGAAATTGAGAGAGGAGGAGTGGATGGAGAGGGAGAAAGATAGACACCTGCAGACCTGCTTCACTGTGCTTGTGAAGTGACTCCCCTCCATGCAGGTGGGGATCGAACCCAGATCCTTGTGTGGGTCTTTGGGCTTAGGGCTGTGTATGCTTAACTGGGTGCACCACTGGCCACCCCCCTTGATTAAACTTTCAGTTAGAGAGCATCACTATTCAGACATTTGAAAAAGCAGTTCCTGACTTCTCCACAAAGCTGAGAGGTGCACAACATTGGCCTTGTAGGCTAAAAGGACAGGGAGGCATGGACACGGTCTCTCTGAACAGGGCCACCTCTGCCTGGCTCCTCCATGTTCCTGGCCCCAAGGCCAGGCAGACCTGTGACAGTGACAGGAAATGAGACACATGATATTCCTTAGACTCCTGTCCTCATCCAAAGAGAGACTAAGAAAGGGATAGCTCATCCAGCAGAGTTCCCTTACCCTGCGTGAAGACCTGGGTTCAAGCCCCTGGCCCCTACCTGCAGGGAGAAAGTTTCACAACCTGTGGAACATGGCTGCAGGTATCTCTCCTCTTGCTCTATTTCTATTATCTTCTATCAAAAAGAGGGGAGGCTGTGGCGGCAGTGCATCTGGTTAAGCACACAGTGCACAAGGACCAAGCTTCAAGCCCATTGTGCTCCCCACATGCAGGGGCAAAGTTTCAAGAGCCGTGAAGCATGGCTGCAGGTATTTCTCTGTTTCTTTCCTTCTCTAGATGCCCCTCCCCTCTTAATTTCAAATAAACATTATGTAAAAAAAAAAAAGAAGATGAAAAGGGGGAGAATGGTTGCCAAGAATCATGTAAGCACTGAGTGCTAGCAATGGGAGAGGGAGGACAGGAAGGATAGAGGGAAGAGGGGAAGAAGGGGTATTTCTTGGTGAAGATAGTTTCCAGCACAGTCACAGTCCCTCTCCCTCTCCCACTCCGACCCTGGGGATGTTCAAAATTGGAGGCGGATATGATAGGTAGGGCAGGTGTGGATGGCATCTAGTGGGTGGAGACCTGGGTCTTTCTTTCTTTCTCTCTCTCTTTCTTTCTTTCATTCATTCTTTCTTTCATTCTTTCTTTCTTTTTTGCCTCCAGGGTTATTGCTGGGGCTTGGTGCCTGTCCCATGAATCCACTGCTCCTGAAGGCTGTGTTTTTCCCTTTTGTTGCCTGTGTTGTTTTTATCTTTGTTGTAGTTATTATTAATTGTTGTTATTAATGCCGTCGTTGTTGGATAGGACAGAAAGAAAGCGAGAGAGGAGGGGAAGACAGAGAGGGAGAGAGAAAGACAGACAACTGCAGACCTGCTTCACTGTCTGTGAAGCGACCTCCCTGCAGGTGGGGAGCCGGGGGTTCGAACCGGGATCCTTTGTACTTGGTGTCTTAACCCTCTGCGCTACCGCCAGACCCCCAACCTGGGTGTTTCTGAAGAGCCTCCAGTGCACTGGGCACCCCCACAACAAGGAGCAGTCACCCCCGAATGCTGACAGCACCCCACTTTATGGGGTTTCTAGGTGGAGCTGGCCCATGGCTCTTCCCTGGGGCCGGCTGGCTCTGTGCAGTGTGATGCAGGCTCCTCTGAACAGGGTCTGACAAGATGGGGCGGGGTGGGCACAGGGGTGAGAACCCTGGCTCGGGCATGGCGCCCCTGGGTCTCTCTCCCCAGTGTTTGCTCCTATGCTCCTCCTGGGTGCTGGGGTGAAGGGGCTCCCTTGCCAGCGTTTGTGCCCTTGCTCTCTGGGTCTCACCACTCAGAAAGGACAGGCTGGAGCTAAGGTGCTGTGTGGAGGCAGAGAAGTGGCACCTGCTGGGAAGCCACCCACCGTGCTCCTCCCGTCAGCAGGAGAGAGCCTCCCCTTAATCCCACTCTGGCAGCGGGCACAGAATGTCCTCCAACCCTGGTGTGTCTGTCCTGCACTGACAGACCTCCAGCAAGAAAGGGCAGGAGGCTGCTGTCCAGAAGTTGGTGGGGGAGGGATACCCCAGACAACAGTCAGTGGTCACTTGGGTTGGGTCACAGCCCCTGCTAGTGGCTGTGAGGATGGGCAGCACGCCAAGTCTTGGACAGAGCAACAGGGCTGCTGAGAGTCAGCGGACCCACAGAGTCAGGGGGGAAACACCTCACTGCTCAGTTTACCCACCCACCCAACTCTCACCCACCCCCTTATCCATCTGTCTTTCCTTTTTCATTTTTCTGCCCTTTATTTTTTATTGACAGGACACAGAGAAATTGAGAGAGAGGGAGGGAGGGGATGAGGGAGGGAGAGAGAGGGAGAGGAGAGAGGGATCTGCTGACTTGCTTCACTGCTCCTGAAGCTTCTTCCGTGCAGGTGGGGAGTGGGGATTTGAACCCAGATCCTTGTATGTAGGAGTATGTGTGCTCAACCCAGTGTGCCACCACCTGCCCCCTTTCTGTATATATATATATATATATATATATATATATTCATTTATTTCCTTTTGTTGCCCTTGTTTTATTGTTGTAGTTACTGATATCATCATTGTTGGATAGGACAGAGAGAAATGGAGAGAGGAGGGGAAGACAGGGAGGGGGAGAGAAAGACAGACACCTGCAGACCTGCTTCACCTCTTGTAAAGTGACTCCCCTGCAGGTGGGGAACCGGGGGCTGGAACTGGGATCCTTACACTGCTGGTCCTTGTGCTTTGTGCCATGTGCGCTTAACCTGCTGTGCTACTGCCCGACTCCCTTTCTGCATATTTTTATGGAACAGAATGCAGACTGAGCACCAGGCATGTGTCCCCCTGCCCCCACCATCTTTCTGGAATCCAAACTAAACCCTGGGACTTGCATTCCTTTGATCACAAGTGTGTTGTTCCCGCACTGAGAATCCTGCTCCATGAAAGGTGGGGTGAGTCTCCTTCCTGCAGGAAGATCATAATCTTTCCCCGCCACAGCCCGACTCAGAGCCTCCAAGAACCACACACCCAGCTCCTGGTCCCCTTCCCTTCCCTTCCCTTCCCTTCCCTTCCCTTCCCTTCCCTTCCCTTCCCTTCCCTTCCCTTCCCTTTCCTTCCCTTCCCTCCCCCTCCCCTCCCTTCCCTTCCCTTTCCTTCCCTCCCTTCCCCTCCCCTCCTCTTCCCTCCCTTCCCTTCCCTTCCCTTCCCTTTCCTTCCCTCCCTTCCCCTCCCCTCCCCTCCCCTTCCCTTTTCCTTCCTTCCTTCCTTCCTTCCTTCCTTCCTTCCTTCCTTCCTTCCTTCCTTCCTTCCTGAGGGATGGTCTTCAAGAAAGAGCACGGGGCTGAAGAGTTGCATGTTGGGCCCGCACCCTGGACCCGAACCCTGGCAGCACACAGGAGTTCCATGGCACCAGGGGAAGCTTCCGTGTGGTCATGGCTCCCTCCTCTCTCTCTCTCTCTCTCTCTCTCTGTGTGTCTGTCTGTCTCTCTGTCTGGAATAACAAAGGTGACACAGGTGGCCCAGGACCGGTGGGAAGTGCTCCCGCATGAGGCCCTGGTGCTCAGAGAGAAAGAGGCTCAGCGTGAACTCACCCAGCTTGAACCACATGTCCCGGATGGAGAAACCAATCAGCCTCCGCATGTCCCCGTACCTGGGGGGGGGGGGGCACAGGGAGAAGAGGGAGAGTCAGGCCCACCCTGGACCAGCCCCCCACCCCCATCCGGGACCTACTTGTTGAGGATCTTGTTGTACTTGGCGTGCGAGAACTGCTCCAGCTGCAGGGAGTCCTGTGTGATGAAGGCCACGGCCAGGTGGAAATAGTTGTTCCAAAGCTGTAAACACAAGAGAGCAGGGCTGGGCTGTCACCTCATGGCTGGGACTGTCATCTCAGAGCTGGTCAGTCACCTCAGGGCTGGGCTGTCACCTCAGAGCTGGTCAGTCACCTCAGGGCTGGGCTGTCACCTTAGGGCTGGGCTATCATCTCAGAGCTGGTCAGTCACCTCAGGGCTGGGCTGTCACCTCAGAGCTGGTCAGTCACCTCAGAGCTGGTCAGTCACCTCAGGGCTGGGCTGTCACCTCAGGGCTGGGGCTGTCATCTCAGAGCTGGAGCTGTCACCTCAGAGCTGGACATTCACCTCAGGGCTGGTCAGTCACCTCAGGGCTGGTCAGTCACCTCAGAGCTGGACATTCACCTCAGGGCTGGGCTGTCACCTCAGAGCTGGGACTGTCACCTCAGGGCTGGGACTGTCACCTCAGGGCTGGTCAGTTACCTCAGGGCTGGGACTGTCACCTCAGGCCTGGGGGCAGTCACCTCAGGGCTGGGGCTGTCACCTCAGGGCTGGGACTGTCACCTCAGGGCTGGGGCTGTCACCTCAGGGCTGGGGCTGTCACCTCAGGGCTGGGCAGTCATCTCATGCCTGGGGGCTGTCACCTCAGGGCTGGACATGCACCTCAGGGCTGGACATTCACCTCAGGGCTGGTCAGTCACCTCAGGCCTGGGGGCTGTCACCTCAGGCCTGGGGCTGTCACCTCATGGCTGGGAGTCAGGCTGGTGTGAATAACTGAGCAATTGGCAGCAGGTGTAGGCAGTTCCGGCTTGGCCTCTGCAGTGCTCCTCTGGCAGGGACGCTCAGCCCGTCAGCTCGGGAGGACACTGGGCTCACTCCCCCAGGCCCTGGCCAGGCCCAGCTCTGACAGCTGTCTGGGTCGGGAGGGGCCCGAGCACTGCTCCCTGCCAGGTGGCCTCCTTGGCTCCCTTTTGATTTTTGAAAGACACAGCGCCCACATCCCTCCCCAGCTGGGTGCTCAGGCCCATGTTGGCTCTTCTGCCCTAGAATTAGGGGTGATGAGGGCTGAGTCTCTGCCTCCCTGGAGTTCTTGTCTGGGGGACCAGCCTCCTGCCCCTTCTGTCTCACGGGAATCCCTCCTCCTCCCCGCCACCCACCAGTGAGGCCCCCGTTTCTCAGCCAGGCCTCGGGCCACCTCTGTCAGGAGCCGGCTGGAAGTGAACACGCAGGAGGGCTTATGGCATCAGGAATCGTTTCCACGAGAGCAAGATGCGGGAGCACTGCCCTGCCTGGTTGGTACCAGGGGGTTGCAGCCGGAGCCGCGGACAGGCAAGGGGCCAGGCTCTGGGATGCCAGTTCATGCTCCCCTCCCAGCAGCTGGACAGATGCTTTTAAGACAAACGGGATTCCTCCCTGGGAGTCCTCCTGAAGCCCCTAAACTCAGACCTGCCTCCTTCCCAACCTTATGGATCCAAACACAGGGGTCTGGGTCTCCCCATCGCCTGCTCTCTGGGGGTCCCCGCAGACTGGAGCTCACAGCTGCCCTCCAAAAGAGCGGGCTGATTCAGCCACAGTGGGGCCTGCTCATGGAGCCGGGATAGAGTTCCTCCCGAGGTGAGCACTGCCTGACTTGGGAGCATCTCCTAAGAGAGAGGGAAGGGGAGATAGAGAGGAGAGAGCGATCCTCCCCTGCAGCACTGCATCTCCACTCCTAAAGCTTTCCCCCTGTAGGTGCCAACCGGGGGCTTGAACCTGGGTCCTTGTGCATGGCGGCATGTATCCAGCTCCCACAGAAGCATTGCAGCAATGACTCCCAGACCTATTTGTATATTCGCTCTGGCTGCCTGGGGTGTGGGGAAGGCGGTCAGCTCAGACTCAGGGGCACAGCACGGGTCTCCCGGGCTCCACAGCTGTGCACATGAGACTCACAGCCCCTGAAGGAGCTTAGCCCGGCTTGTGACACCCCCTCAGCCCCCTGTGCTGGCTTGTAACACCTCTGCTGCTGCGTCCCAGCCTGTGACACCCCCTCAACCCCATCTGAGCCTAGGACACTCCTGCAGCCCCTTGTATCAGCCTGTGATTCCACCTCAGCCCCCCGTCCTGGCTTGTAACACCTCTGCAGCCCCATCCCAGCCTGTGACACCCCTTCAGCCCCCTGTTGCAGCCTGTGCTCCCAGCCAGGTGGGGAGCACCACCTGCATTCCTGCCTGAACCCCACCCCCGCCCCCCACCCCCCAAGCTGAGCATGCCAGGTCCACACAGCCCATCCTCCTGAGTACCTGCCCACACGGCCTTGAGCCCGCTGACCTGCCATGGGCTCCACTCCCTCTCCACAATGCCACAGCAGTGTAAGGGCACAGATGGCACCTGCCTCTGGCTCGTGGCTAGACTTTATTTCTTCTAAATAAAGAGACAGAAAGAGACCACAGAACCAAGGCTTCCCCTCGTGCCATGCACTCCCTTGTGGTGCTGGGACTCAAACTTGAGTCATAGGCAAGGCCAGAGACGTCCGCCTCTCCAGCACCAGTTACACAGCCCGAGTCTCACTTTCCTGACTTGTAAGGAGAGGGGATCCTGGCAGTGGCCAAGGGGAAGGTGCTGCGAGTGCTGAGGGGCTAGTGTGAAACGCTCAGTCCGCAGAGAGGGGAGGCTTCCCAGCGGGCTGGTCACCCCTTTCCCAGTTGTGAGTCCCACACGTCCCAAGGGTCCTGTCTTTGGTGGACCGTATCTGTTTTGTATTATTGAGAGCACGCAGGAGAGAGAGCACCCACAGGAGAGAGGGTTCGGAGCACCCTTCTGTCCCATGAGGTACTGGGGTGCCACCCCAGGAACCTCAAGCCTGCAAGGAGCTGAGCTCCTCCTCCTGTCACTGCCTTCCAAGCCTCTGTGTGCCCGAGGCCAAACTCAGCTCGGCGGCTTGGACCCGTCGACTTAGAGACAGCTTCGCGTGTGAGAAGGTGTTCTCAGCTGCCCTGCCTTCAGGGGCCCATGTGGTGGGCTTTGTACACTGTGACTGGTTCTGGCTGCAGTATAAAAACCCACAGCTCCCTTTCCCCCCGGAAATTTCTTTTAATTTTTTAATTTCTTATTTCTTATTGGATAGTGACAGAGAGAAATAGAGGAGGGGGAGATAGAGCGGGAGAGAGACAGAGAGACACCTGCAGCCCTGCTTCACCACTCATGAAGCTTTCCCCCTACAGGTGGGGACCAGGGGCTTGAACCTGGGTCCTTGAGCACTGTAATGTGAGTGCTTAACCCAGTGCTCCACCACCTGGCTCCTTAAACTCATTTTCAAGACTCCAGGTGGCAGGTGAAACTACCAGCAGCTTATTTTAGAGTAACTCAAACAAGCCAGCAGTGCAATCCACACAGTAAGAATACAATCTGGGGGTCGGGCAGTAGCGCAGCGGGTTAAGTACAGGTGGCGCTAAGCACAAGGACCAGCGTAAGGATCCCGGTTCGAGCCCCCGGCTCCCCACCTGTAGGGGAGTCACTTCACAGGCAGTGAAGCAGGTCTGCAGGTGTCTGTCTTTCTCTCCCCCTCTCTGTCTTCCCCTCCTCCCTCCATTTCTCTCTGTCCTATCCAACAACAATGGAAAAAAGATGGCCACGGGAGCAGTGGATTCATAGCATAGGCACTGAGCCCTAGAGATATCCCTGGATGTAATAATAATAATAATAATAATAATAATAATAATAATAATAATAATAATAATAATAATACAATGGCAGGGATGATTCACTAATAAAAAGTGATTTTCCTTCTTATGGTCCAGGAGGTGGCACAGTAGATAAAGAAAGCACTGGGCTGTCAACCATGAGGTCCTGAGTTCAGTCCCTGGCAGCACATGTACCAGAGTGATACCTGGTTCTTTCTCTCTTCCTATCTTTCTAATAAATAAAATCTTAAAGAAAAAGTTGGGAATCAGGCGGTAGCGCAGTGGGTTAAGTGCACCTTTCGCAAAGCACAAGGACATGTAAGGATTCTGGTTCGAGCCCCCGGCTCCCCACCTGCAGGGGAGTCACTTCACAAGCAGTGAAGCAGGTCTGCAGGTGTCTGTCTTTCTCTCCCTCTCTCTGTCTTCCCCTCCTCTCTCCATTTCTCTCTGTCCTATCCAACAGTGGTGACATCAGTAATAACTACAGCAATAAAACAACAAGGGCAACAAAAGGGAATAAATAAAAAATAAAATAAAAACATTAAATAAAAAGTGATTCCCCTTCTTCATGCAGAAAAAAAAAATGTCACTAGCAGTTTCCTGATCATGCTTCCCATTTCTTTTCTTCTGTTCAAACAGACAGAGGTATGGACAGCTTCCTCTAATGGTCTGCGATAGCTTGCTGTCCTTGTCTCCCTCTCAACGAATCTGTCTTGCAGACGTCTGCCTGTCCTCAATGCAGAGACCTGCCTCACTCTCTCTGGGTGGAGGGTAGATAACATAAAGGCTCTGCAAAGAGACTTTCATCCCTGAGGCTCTGAAGTCCCAGGTTCAATCCCTCACACCACCACAAACCAGAGCTGATCAATGTTCTGGTAAAGAACAAAGAAACAAACAAAACCCTTCCTGACCTGCCTCACTCTGCTTTCTGCTCTCTGCTTTCTGCCGGGTGTTCTGAGGTGAGGGTGCTCTTGGCTGGGACCATCCCGCCTCTCCCCCGGTTATATCTCTGGACTCGGGCTTCCCTGTCTTTCTCCATCTCTGGCTACCTCGCTGTGCCCACCATGCCACCCTTGCTTATGCCTCTCTGTGCGTGAGAGGGGGTGCCTCAGGTCCCGTTCCCAGTGTTGAAGGAGTTAGTGGTGAAGCCAAGGGGGGATTTGGTACTTTTGGCTGGTTGCCTTCTTCTTCTTCTTCTTCTTCTTCTTCTTCTTCTTCTTCTTCTTCTTCTTCTTCTTCTTCTTCTTCTTCTTCTTCTTCTTCTTCTTCTTCTAGCATTTGCCCTTCTTCCGTAGCCAGTCAACAGCGTCAGGTTGAAAGCTGTCAGGAGCTGCTTGTTGCTGGCTTTGAAAGTGACTGGGATCCATGTGGTTATGTTCACTGATGCTGTCAGGCCGCCTTCCAGGATTCCAATCCAATCCCAGCTCCGTTGTCCTGGGCTAGGGGCCCCTCCTGTCCTGCCTCTGTTTCTCCATATGGAGAAAGAGGAAGACTGTGGTGCTCCCTGGAGGGCAGTGGTGAGGGCTGAGCGGGAAGGATGCTGTCTTACAGGATTGCGTGCCATGGGCATGAGGCGGAACTAGCTGACCACAGGATGGCATTTGGGAAGTGTTTACTTGAGTCTGGCGCCTTAGACCACTCGGCCATCCTGACATGCTGAAGGATGGCATTTGGGAGAGCGGAATAACTGTCCTTACGCTGGGTGGCCTGTGCCCAGCCGTGAATCCAGGAGTCAGCCCAGCCTGTGCTGCCTCTTGGGAAGTCTCCTCCAGAAACTCTCTGAGACTTGAGCCATGGTTCTCCCTGTCTTAGAGTTTCAAAGAGCACTGTCCTAGGTCACGCAGTACAAAAGGTGCCACTGGATCCAAGATGATCTTCCCAGAACCTGGAGTCCTTCGCCGTTCTGCTTGCCTGTAAAAATCACTTTACTTCTTCCCCAAGTTCCTTTAACCCCTGTTAGTGCTGGCTACCTCCACTGCTTCATCTGATGTGTTGATAGTCCTATAGAAATCGAGGATTTTTTTCATATGAAGTGAAATAAGTCAGAAACAGAAGGATGAATATGGGATGGTCTTACTCTCAGGCAGAAGTTGAAAAACAAGATCAGAAGAGCAAACACAAGTAGAACCTGACCTGGAATTGGCGTATCACACCAAAGTCAAAGACTCTGGGGTGGGTGGGTGGTGCGTGGGGGGAGAATACAGGTCCAAGAAGGATGACAGAGGATCTAGTGAGGGTTGTATTGTTATGTGGAAAACTGGGGAATGTTATGCATGTACAAACTATTGTATTTACTGTGGAATGTAAAAACATTAATCTCCCAGTAAATAAATTTTAAATAAAAGAAATTGAGGATTTTTGATCTCATAAGATTCTTCCTTGACCCAGGTTCGAGACGCTGCTCCCTACCTGCAGGGGCTGTAGGGGTGGTGGGGGGGGCACTTCACAGCAGTTAAGCGGGTCTGCAGGTTTCTCTCTTTTTCCATCTCTATCTCCCCTCCCCTTTCAATTTCTCTCCTATCAAGTATAATAGGAAGAAAATAAAATGAGAGAATGGACACCAGGAGCTGTGGATTCATAGTGCTGGCACCGAGCCCCAGTAGTAACCCTGGTCGCAACAACAACAAAATAATAATAAATAATAAAAAAGGTTCTTTCTTGATGGTCTTGAATGACTTTATCCCCAAATCCAAATGGAGAAAGCCTCCCTTTGTAGGTTGGTGACATTTGAAAGTCAACCTACTCCTCTGAAGATCAGGTTAGTCACCAGGAAGGTGGGTCTAGCCCAAGCCTATGACGTCTGATGATGGTGTCGCCCGGGTGTGCGCAGCTCATCTCCAGCCTTGTATCCTGACAAGTTCTGCTCAGCCCCTGAGTTCCAACACCCCCCACAGCCTGTACCCACAAGCACGGCTCTGACACAGAAGTCCTTGCTGAGCTGATTGGAAACCCTCTGTTGGTCTGTCCTGGCCGTCTGTGCGGAAGGATGGGGAGTCGAGCTTGAGCAGGGCCTGGGATTCTAGCCCTTGGGCTGCAAACACACCTCTAATCCCTGGCTCATGTTCCCAACTGAGCAGGGCCTGCAGAGAGTCTTACTTCCTGTCCTCTGAATTGTGAAGCCACAGCCCGGAAATGATAAGACTTGCATCCAGCCCGGCTGTGGCCAGCGGCGGCCTCTGTGACAGACACCGTCACTGCTGATATTTCATGAATAATTGAGAGTGCTGTGAGGAGCAGACAAGGCCTGTTCCAGGCAGGGTGCAGGACAAATCCATCCTCACACGAGGTGAGAAGAAGGTAGGAGGACAAAGATAAGGTGGAAAAATGAGCCTGTGTTGGAGTGATTCCCAATAAATACCCACCACAGGCTCCAGAAAAGTACACCAAGCTCATTTTGTATTGTTGGCACCCTCGTCCTGTTCATATAATCCTGCAGATGTGGCTGCTCTTGGCTGGGCTGTGCAGGCCAGAGATGCCTCCCCCCTGCCCTGCCCAGCTCACTGGAGACTGACATGTGAGTTTACAAACCAGACACAAATTATAGGAGCACCAGTATAAACACTATGACGGCCCCACCATAGTCACCACCACCACCACCATCATCACCACCATCTTCATCACCAGCATTACCTATTACCATAATCATTATCACCAATGTCATAGTCACCATCACCACCACCATCATCACCATCATCTCCACCATCACCATCATCACCACCACCATCGCCACCACCATCATTACCACCATCAACACCATCATCATTACCATCACCATCATCACCCATTACCATCATCACCACCATCATCTCCACCATCACCACCATTAACATTACCATCATCATCACCAACACCATGACCATCATCACCACCATCACCACCACCATCATCACCACCATCACCATCACCACCACCACCATCATTACCATTGCCATCACCATCACCATCACCATCATCATTACCATTGCCATCACCATCATCACCACTAACATCATTACCATCATCACCACCATCACCACCATCATCATTACCACCACCACCATCATCACCCATTACCATCATCACCACCATCATCTCTACCATCACCACCATTAACATCACCATCATCATCACCAACACCATGACCATCATCACCACCACTACCACCATCATCACCATTGCCATCACCATCATATCCACCATCATCATCACCATTGCCATCACTATCATCACCACCAACACCATTATCACCATCACCACCACCACCATCATCACCACCACCATCATTACCACCATCACCACCATCACCACCATCGCCACCATCACCACCATCATCATTACCACCACCACCATCATCACCCATTACCATCACCACCACTATCATCATCACCATTGCCATCACCATCATCACCACCAACACCATTACTACCACCACCACCACCACCATTATCACCATCACCACAATCACCACCATCATCATTACCACCACCACCACCATCACCCATTACCATCATCTCTACCATCACCACCATTAACATCACCATCATCATCACCAACACCATGACCATCATCACCACCACCACCACCATCACCACCACCACCACCACCATCATCACCATTGCCATCACCATCATCTGTCGGGCTGGATTCATGAGCGGAGACATATGACCAGGGACTCATGGCTGGGTTGTACACAGTATCTCTTTATTCATGCGGAACACAGCACAATCTAAGCCAAGCTAAGCTAAACTCAACTAAAAACTCAACTAAACTAAAAACACAATCCTACAGATACTCACCAAGTAGGGTGGAAACAGGATGTGACGCAAAGAGGGTGGAGCGAAAAGTGACTAGTGCAAATCAGGGTGTACTAGGAGAGGGGGCAGAGCAAAAAGACATCATGAACCAGTGGGGATTAAACCAATGCCCTGCAGGCATGCTGGTGCTTAGTTATGTAAATAGAATAGTGTTAAGTAGGGGGGATTAAACCAAATGAAATAGAAGGGGTTTTTAGAAGCAGAATTAGAAGCATACCAACAATCATCATCACTATCATCATCACCATTGCCATCACCATCATCACCACTGATACCATTACCACCATTACCACCATCACCACCACGATCATCACCACCACAACCATCATCACCATCACCACCACCATCACCACCATCACCATCACCACCACCACCACCACCACCACCATCACCACCACCATCACCACCATCACCACCACCATCACCACCACCACCATCACCATCACCACCACCACCACCATCACCACCACCATCACCACCACCATCATCACCATCACCACCACCATCATCATCACCACCATCACCACCACCACCAACAACATCATCACCACCACCACCACCACCATCACCACCACCACCACCACCATCATCATCACCAACACCATTACCACCATCACCACCACAACCATCATCACCACCATCACCACCATCACCACCACCACCACAATCATTATGACCACCATTATCACCTAGCTATTATTACCACCATCAGTACTATTCGCATCACCATCAGCATCTTTTTCCCCACCATTAACACCACCATCATCCCTACTGATGTATAACTGTCACCACCATCTTCTTCTTCCTCAATACCATCAACAACCCCAGCTGTATTACCACTATCACCATCATCACCATCTTTTTTTTTTTTCTTTTGCCTCCATGGTTATCACTGGAGTTCAGTGCCTGCACTATGAATCCACTGCTCCTGGTGTCTTATCTTTTTCATTTTATTAGATAGGACAGAGAGAAATTGATAGAGGAGGGAAAGAGAGAGCAGGGGAGAGACAGAGAGACACCTGCAGATGTGCTTCACAGCTTGTGAAGTGTCCCCTCTGCAGGTGGAGAGCTGGGGGCTTAGATCTGGATCCCTTGCTCGGGGCCCTTGTCCTTAGTCCTGTGTAAGCTTAACTGGGTGTGCCACTGCCTGCCCTCCCATCATCACCTTCTGTGCCATCACCACTACCATCATCATTGTCAAAATTCCAGCCAGTGCAATTCTAACCAAGTAAACAGTAAGACAGCTACCTCATCTGTCCCTGGCACTGTTACTTTATAGGAATCCGTCCTTTTCTTCCTTTTCAATGTGGTGCTTCTGTCAGTGTCCTTTGGTGTCCAGGGACCAAGGCACAGAGAGCTGAAGCAATTTGCCTAAAGTGACACGGTCGTCCTGAATTTAAGCCTCAAATGTGTGGGATCCTGTCAGTGCACCCTGCGATGGGGCCCCAGGCCCCTCCTGCTTTTAGAGAAGTCTTGTGATGCAGAGAGGGAAAGGAGCTGTGATGTTGCAGAGAAGCTACGGAGTCCCAGAGTCTAGGCCTTGCTCAGAGGCCAAGTGCTCAGGAAGGGACAGAGGAGCAGTTAGACAATGCCCCCACCCTGCTCCCTGACCACCTCCAAGCTCACACACAGGGACTCCCTGGGCTACACTTGGGTGGATTTTGGGGAACCTTCTCCCCCACATCTCTAGCTAGAGACAGCAATCTGGACTTTCTCCAGATGATGAAGAGTTGGTTCTGTCTGCCTCAGTCTCGAATGGACGCACCTTCGTTTGTTCTAGATATCCTGGAACTCTCCACCCCTAACCCCCCTACCCCAAGACCCTGGATCTCGGAGGCATCCTAGTTATTATCTAAGCTCTTTTAAAAAATAAATCTCTTAATATATTCATATTATCTTTATTGAATAGAGACAGCCAGAAATTGAGAGGGGATGGGGAGATAGAGAGAGAGACAGAGAGACACCCGCAGCCCCGCTTCACCACTTGTGAAGCTTTCCTCTGCAGGTGGGGATTGGGGTCTCAACCCTGGGTCCTTGTGCATTGTGACATGTGCCCTCAGTGAGGAATACCACCACCCTCCTTTCTAAGCTCTAAAGTACCATCTGGAGGGATGAAAAAGTGAGCCCCAAAGTCACAGAGGTGAGTGCTGGAAAGCTTTCGCTCCCATCTTCTGGACTGGCTGTTCTTCCCGGGGCTCCGACAGTTGGCCACATAAACAAAAGTGTTTGTGGTAAAGACAGCTAGGGGGGTGGGAGGGTGCCGGCCTCCTCTCCAGCAACACCACATATCACACCTGCAGCAGATGCCACTCACCTCATGAGCCCGCCGTCTCCTCCCTAAGGACTTTCCCACCCCCAGCCTCCTGTGATTGCCACCCAGACACCAGTGTCCACCTATCCAGTACATGACTTGGGAATCGCCAGACCACCAGGAAGCCAGTGCATCCCTGCCCTGGCACCCAGCAACCAGCACCCCAAGGCCACCTCTGTGCCCCTACTCACCTGGAACTCAAAATTGGTGTTCTCCAAGAACTTGCGGTTCATGATCTCTGCAAACTTGTTGATGGCTCTGAGGAAGACTCTGGGGGAGGGAGAAGGTCAGTCAGCAGGCCACCTGAGCCCCTGAGTCAGCCCCCCGCCACAACTTCAGAACCAAGCATCTCTTGGGGAGGGGCGCAAAGGCCAGAGGAGAGCTCACTGCTCCAGGTCCAAACTCATGCCAACCACTGGCCTTGTAAGAATTCAGGAGCTCCATGGTGTTTTTTTTTTTTTTTTTAATTTTTAGAAAACTCACCTAGTTAAACCATCTCAACTGAGTCACGGGAGATTGACAGCACCCAGAGAGCTAGGAAGAGAAGCTGCCTCTGCCCGGACTAACAGCATAGCCCCCGGTCCACCATCTAGACAAACAGCACCTTGTACGCTGTGTGAACAGAATCACAGAGCGACACCCCCCCTCCACCTACGGACACACAGAAAGGATCTTTGCCGTAACCGAGGCCAATGCCAAAGGCCGCTCCTCCGTCTGTCTGTCTTTTTTTTTCAACAGAAAGTCCTGTTCCTTCTGCGGCCACGGGCACAGATGTGCTCCATCCCACTTTACCACCGAGAGCACTCCACCTCGTCGAGCTTTATTTGATCCATCTTCTGCCGAGGGGGGCCTGGGTGCTGCTTCTGGGTGTTTTGCTGTAAGCGGTGCTCACTGAAGGCTCCTGTGTGTGCTTTGCACCTGCTACCCGTCACTTCTCCAGGTGGAAACACGGATCAGATACCATGTGAACTTGCTGCCCTGTCACTTGTCAACACGCCTTTCTCTGTAAATACCGTCTGGTTCATCTCTCCTTCCCCTTCCCCCCTTTGTGGGCTCCTTTCACCTCCAGAGTGCCTTACCCTAAGGGGACGCCCTGCCCACCGTCAGCTTCAAGGGCACCCCCACTTCCTCCAGAGCAAACCCTCCTTCTCTGGAAGCTGGTGTCCCGTCTGCTCTGCAGCCATGCCTTCCCCTCCCCCAGGCACTCTGAGGACAAGGCTGAAGTCCTGCCTCAAGGAGAATGTCCCCTCCTCCTGAAGTCCATGGGGCAGTGTCTGCTGCAGCCTAGTACCCACCCCTCCCACCACGGTCTAGGAGCAGTTACTTGAGTGATTTGAGAAATGACAGGTGTTGGCGAGGCTGTGCAGAAAAGGGAGTTCTGCTCCACTGCTGGTGGGAATGCGACTGGGGCAGTCCCTTTGGAGACTGTGCGGAGAGTCTTTAAACACATAGAAATGGAATTCCCGGGAGTCGGGCAGTAGCGCAGCGGGTTAAGCGCAGGTGGTGCAAAGCACAAGGACCGGCATAAGGATCCCGGTTGGAGCCCTGGCTCCCCACCTGCAGGGGAATCGCTTCACAGGCGTTGAAGCAGGTCTGCAGGTGTCTGTCTTTCTCTCCCCCCGTCTCCCCCCTCCTCTCTATTTCTCTCTGTCCTATCCAACAACAACAATAATAACTACAACAATAAAACAACAAGGGTAACAAAAGGGAATAAATCAATTAAATAAACATTAAAAAGTAAAAAAAGAAATACACAGAAATTGAATTCCCTTGTGACCCAGCAATCCCACTCCTGGGCATTTATCCAGCAGACACTCAGACACTAATCAGAAGGGACACAGGCAGCCCTGTGTTCACAGCTGCGTTATTCACAGCAGCCAGAGTGGGCACAGCCTAGATGCCCAGCCACAGACGCCCAGCTAGAGAAGTGACGGGGTCTAGACTCCACGGAGCACTACTCTGCCATCAGAAAAGATGCTGCTGTGTCCTTTGGGGCAGAATGGATGGAAATAGCGGTGATGATGCTTATTGAAATAAATAAAGAGAATAAAGCCAACTACCAGATGGTTTCACTCATCTGAGGAATCCAGAGAGCTGATACACAGGAACTTGCAAAAACAAACAAACAAACATAAGCAAGCGAACTAAGACGTGTGAGAAGTCTAGCGGTTATCTTTGGGAGGAGGGAGGGTGGGGACATGGGGACACAGAACCTTTGTGGTGGGTGTGCTTTGGAGCTAGACCCTGTAACCTTACAATCTCGGAACATACTATTAAAAACATTGTTTTTTTAAAATCTCACTTCTTGATGTTCAAATCTGTCTTTATCTGTCTTAATCTGCCTCCAGCCTCTGTTTCCTCCCTCTGTCTACATATGATGGCCGCATCCCAAATAGACATGTGAAGCCTGACTCTCGTGGTCTTCTCCCGTGAACCCAGGACGACTCCACTCGAGGGGAGGGAGGGCAAAGCTGAGCAGAGTAGCTTTCTTGTGCTCCTCCTCATTCCACACCCTCTCCTTTGTCCGTGGGCTGGAACCCATGAGCGTGACTTTCAGAGCCGACCCGGACTTTGCTTCCTAAGTGTGGCTTCTGATTTTGTCACTTCCAGGACGTGGTGTTCAGGACAGGTTCACTGTCAGCTCTGATGCCTTCGTGGCCTTGTGGGGGGGGGGGAGCAGGAGCAGTGTGTTCCCCGCCTCCCACAGGGTTCCTGCAGGTGTGGAGGTGAAGGCACCGCTGGTGCTGAAAGCAGGGCCTGCTTCAGAGCCTGGACGGAGCCAGTGAGGGATGGGCAGGCAGGACATGCCCCAGCCAGTGGCCAGTTCTGAGGCAGGAGTTAACAAGGCCTATCAGGTTTGCCGCCATCTCTGGACTGTGGAAAGGAAAGCTCCTCTCCGTCCTACTCCCTGCTTTGCTATTCTGCCATCAGCAGAAAAGCCTTTGGAATTGGTGCCGACCTCAACAGTGTGTCCTGCCTGGAACCTCCCCTCTCCAGAGCCCTCTCCATTAGGGAAAGATAGAAACAGGCTGGGGGTGTGGATCCACCTGCCAACACCCATGTCCAGCGGAGAAGCAATTATAGAAGCCAGACCTCCTACCTTCTGCACCTCAAAAAAATTTTTTTTGGTCTATACTCCCAGAGGGGAAGAAATGTTAAGGCAAGATGACCAGAGGGCTCTGAACCCCAATTCCGTCAGGACCCAGAGAGAGAAGAGGGAAAGAAAAAGGAAGGACAATGAAATGTAGGGCTGTAGTGATAGCTGCAGGTGTAACTTAGAAAGGAAAAGAAAGAGACTCTGAGGCTGGAGGGTGCGAGGGAGGCTCAGGTCCTGGAACAGGACGGCAGAGGAGGACCAAGAGGGGGCTGAGCTGTTATGTGGAAAACTGAGAAATGTTACACAGGGACCAACGACTGTGTTTTACTGTTGACTGTTAACCATTAATTACCCCCAATAAAGAGAGAAAAAAAAAAAAAGGAAGAGAAGGCAGGGCCATAGGAAAAAATGGACACATATATGTAAATATAGTTACCGAAATAATAGTCAACTCCTATCTGTGACCTTGGGAGATCCACTACAGTTTCCAACAGAGGGAAGGTGGATATTGCACTTTTAGTGGTGGGGACAGTGTGGGATTCTACCCCTGCTATCTTATCATTTTTGTGAAGCAGTATTAGGTCACCAATAAAATGATAGAAGGAAAGTAGCCCTCATTTCCCCTTTAAGATCAGAATGTGTTTCCTCCCACAGAGGGCATGTAGTGGCTGCCAGACCATGTGTAAACACTGAAGAAGGTTCTTGGTGACCCCAGAATGAACGGTTTTATGTCTTGGGGGGGTAATCAGGCTGGGGGTGGGATTCCCATAACAATCACTGTGGTGACAGTCAGCCTGGACTTGCCCCTGGGTAGTTTTTTTTTTTTTTTTAACTGTTTTTGTATTATCTTTATTTATTTATTGGATAGAGACAGCCAGAAATTGAGAGGGGAGGGGATGATAGAGAGGGAGAGAGACAGAGAGACACCCGCAGCCCTGCTTCACCACTCACAAAGCTTTCCCCCTGCGGGTGGGGCCCGGGGGCCTGAACCTGGGTCCCTGCACATTGCAACATGTGAGCTCAACCAGGTGCGCCACCACACTGACCCAGGTTTCTCAAAGGTCAAGTCCAGGTGCCAAGACTGGAGTAGTCCTCGGGGCCGAGGGTGGGAGCAGGCAGGGCTGGGGACAGAGGGTGCCAGGACTTCTCTCTCTGGGTCCCTCAGCACTGTTCCCTGTCAGCGATAGCTGGGCTGTCACTTAGTTTTGGTTTCGTGCACACGGGTTGGGAAAAGTAGGTCTTCACAAATAACAATTCCGGGGCCGGGTGGTGGCGCACCTGGTTGAGCGCATGTATTACAATGCGCAAGGACAGATTCGAGCCCCTGGTCCCCACCTGCAAGGAGAAAGCTTCATGGGTGGTGAAGCGGGGCTGCAGGTGTCTCTCAGCCTCTCTCCCTCTCTGTAACCCCCCTCCCTCTTGATTTCTGGCTGTCTCTATGCAATAAATAAAGATAATAAAAATTATAAAAAAAAAAACCAACAACAACAAAAAAACCAGTTCCACCAAGAGCCTAATGCAGGTGGTTGCAATGGAGGCTCCGGCAACTCTTCCTGCTCCTCTCAGTAGTGAACCTGCACTGTGGGAAGCAAAAGTTCACATCCAAATTATAAGTCAGGGCTGGGACAGTGCCAGAGACTGGGCTGTGGCATCAGGCTGGCCTTGGTGGCGGGGCTTCCAGCTGCTCCTCCAGCAGACAGGTGAGGGCGGGGCGGGCAGGCAGGAACGTCCTGAGGTCACTAGGAGTCACAGCACCTTAGGTGAATGGACTCCACCATGCTGGGCACCGTTTTGATCTCTGTAAAGCGGGGTTCGCCCGTCACAAGGGAATTGTCCAAGAGAGAAGGAACTGAGAGAATATGTCAGAAGCGGTTAAAGAGTACTTGGCACAGAAAGAGAGAGAAAAAGGAAAGAAAGAAAGAAAGAGAGAGAGAGAGAGAGAGAAATGGAGTGGAGGAAGGAAAGAAAGAAAGACAACTATTAGGGACAGATTAATTGACAAGAGTTTGTCTTGACCACATGAATGAATGGCACTCAGCTTCCCCTCCTTTCTCTCTCTCCCTTTCCCTTTCTTTCCTTCTTCCTCCCTTCCTTCCTCTCTCTGTCCTTCTCCCTTTCCTTCCCTAACTCCAAGAGAAGAGAAAGAGGCTGACCACACCCCTGGGACTCCGTACAGCGTCCTTCAAAACCAGCGTCAGAGATGGCAGCAGGAGAGGGTGGGGTTCAGCCAGCTTCCTCGCTTCCCCTTAGCAGAGCAGCAGGACTCTGCTCCTCAGGGCCAGGGCATCTGCTTCCTCACATGTGAGACGTGGATGGCGACGGCTCCCCGGCTCTGCCCCACCAGGGACCAGAGGACCAGAGGACTCTCAGCAGGGAGGGAGGGTCAGGCTCAGACGGCAATGCCAGATGCCAAGGGCATTCCGAGAGCTCCACAGAGATATAGCCCCGTGGAGGGGGGACGTCCACCCAGGCTTCGTGCCTGCAGGACAGCAGTCACCCGGGACTGGCCCCAGGCAGAGGCAGGAGTCAAGAACTCTCAAGAACCAGAAGGCATAATGGAGAAGCATTCCTCCGTCTTTTGCTTTTCTCTCTTTAATTAATTAGAGACTTAAATACCCACCCAGCTTGTCCTTAAGAGATACAGATGCCCCTACTTAAGAGACACTTCCCTTTTCTTCAGGCCCTTGGAAAAGCATCTTCTAATTTTCTAGGTGTGAAAGGCAAGGGGAACTGCTCAGTCTGGTGTGTGGTGGGAGGGGAGGAGAGACTAGACTTGTGAGCTGGCTGTGATTTCAGGAGGAGACACCCCTCTCAGGCTCTCACACGTACTTTCACTAAATGGCACAGCGTCTCTGAGGTGGGGACAGGGCTCCGGTCTCCCTGGGCCCCCTTGTCCTGTATTGGGGTGTGTGTCTGTGAGTCCATCTAAGCCACCAGCCTCCCTCCTCTTTCTGCTAGTTTTGCTGAGCCCTCCTTAGGAGAAATGCCCCCATCCCTGTCCCCTTGCCTTTGCTCCTGGGTGGTGGCTTAAGGTAGGGGAGGGGGATCAGAAGTGGATGGTGACCCCAGGCAGATGGAGCAGCCATCACGTGTGGTGAAGCAGGGACTCTCCTGGGTGAGCTGTCTCTCTCATGCTGGGATCTTCTGGTTGTCTGAGCCAATAAGTTCGTTCCTTCTTTTTTTCTCTCTTTCTTTCTTTCTTTCTTTCTTTCTTTCTTTCTTTTTCTAGCTTATTTGTTGATCTATTTGCGTAGTCAACTTAGAATCAGACAGCTTTTAAAAATCCGAATCCCTCAGCCCTCATGGGCTCTCCAGAGTTCATCCTACACATTTCTTTTGTTTTTACTACAGCAGTGCTCATCTCTGGTTTATCTTCATATTTATATTTCCCCTTTTGTTGCCCTTATTGTTTTTTATTGTTGTAGTTATTATTATTGTTGTTATTGATGTCGTCGTTGTTGGATAGGACAGAGAGAAATGGAGAGAGGAGGGGGAAGACAGAGAGGGGGAGAGAAAGACAGACACCTGCAGACCAGCTTCACTGCCTGTGAAGCGACTCCCCTGCAGGTGGGGAGCCGGGTGCTCGAACCGGGATCCTCATGCCAGTCCTTGCGCTTAGCGCCATGTGTGCTTAACCCACTGCACGACCGCCCGACTCCTCATTCTACACATTTATGTCAAGGAGGTTTTGTGCTGGGGGCTGGAAGCAGAGAGAAACTGGACATGATTCTTGCCTGTAAGTATTTCATTCTCAGGGGCCAGAGGGTGGTGCATCTGTTAAAACAGATACTGCTGTATCAGGACCTGGGTTTAAGGCCCTGCTTCCTACCTGGAGGGGAAGCTTCACGAGTGGTGAGACAGTGCTGCCAGGCTCTCTCTCTCTCTCTTTCTCTCTCTCTCTCCACCTTTCTCTTCTCTCTCAGTTTCTCCCTGTCTCTATGCAAAATAAATAAATAAACAGAATTTCCTCTTCTAGTGGCAAAAAGAGTCCCATACAGAGATACCTACTGCACTGAAGGGTATGTGCTAGAATGTGGTGCCCAAGAAGACAAGCGGAGGAGACAGGTTCTCCTCTTGGCTGTGAAGCACAAGGAGACGCTACTTATTCAGAAACTGAAGGCCGTTGTCCTGGTGACAGGTTCCAGGGGAGAATAGGAGTTGACATGGAGTCACCGAAGCAGGAGGCAGTGAAGAAGAAGCAGAGGTGAGTACACCTGAGTGCGGGCTCAGCGGCCAGTGGCTAGCCCAGGTGCTTCGTGAGATTCAGAAGAAACCTCAAAGCAGGGCCGGCTGCCTGGCTGGTCACAGATGGAATTCTGACGTTTTTCTGGCTGGTGGACTCCCCTCCTCCTTCCACAAGCACCGGTACACAGATTCTTCCTCCTGCCCAGACTGACCTCTCCTTCCCTTCACCTGTCCCCGGAGTCACCCAGAGCACTATGGGTAGGTGTCTGTGAGGCACAGGGATACCCAGGTAGCAGAAGGACAGACTGACCAAGGACAGGAGAGGCAGGAATGGGGGCCTCTGGGAGAAGGCTATCTCAGTCAGATGTCTCTGTCTGACATGAAAATTCTGCATCAGTGGCAAAATCTCTCTCTCTCTCTCTCACACCACACACACACACACACACACACACTTCTACCCTCTTCCCCCATTCTGGACTCTTTTGATACAGAACAAGGGCAGCCCATTCCATCAAGGGCAGGAGAAACATGCAGGGCTTCACATCCAGAACACCTTCCACCAGCCCGAGGAGAGTGCTGGGAACAGGCGCATTAGAGAAGGCCAGGCAGGCCCGGACAGAGACTGATCAGGGATGAGGGCCCTGGAGACATGGAGAAACCCAGAAATGCTGGTGCTGTGGAGCCAGAGGGATGGACAAGGAGACTTACAGCAAACACCACTGAATGCCACCACACTGCCCACAGCCCCTCGATCTCAGAGAGAGAGAGAGAGAGAGAGAGAGAGAGAGAGAGAGAGAGAGGACCTGCACACAGTCACTTCATCCAGCTCCAGCTTCTGAAAGGCACTGAACTCCATGTCTCCCAAGATGCTTCAGTGTTTTAAATACATTTAAAAATACCATGATTTGGGAGTATCGGGCGGTAGTGCAGTGGGTTAAGTACATGTGGCGCAAAGTGCAAGGACCAGCATAAGGATCCCTGTTCGAGCCCCCAGCTCCCCACCTGAACTTCACAGGCAGTGAAGCAGGTCTGCAGGTGTCTTGTCTTTCTCTCCCACACACTGTCTTCCCCTCCTCTCTCCATTTCTCTCTATCCTATCCAACAACGACAACATCAATAACAACGATAATAATAACCACAACAATGGTAAAACAACCAGGGTAACAAAAGGGAAAAAATGGCCTCCAGGAGCAGTGGATTTGTGGTATAGGCACCGAGCCCCAGCAATAACCCCGGAGGCAAAAAAATAATAATACTATGATTTTAGCAACTGGGGGTGGGGGGAGGATGGGTTGTCCAGTGGGCAGAGCACTGGACTTGCAAATATTAGGTCCAGAGTTTGATCCCTGACGCCCAGTACGACAGAGTGTTGCCCTGCATCTCTCACTTCCTCCCTCATTAATATTACAAAATTAATAAAGCTTTAAGAGAACAAACTTTAAGTGACACTGAAAAAGAATGTGGCAGGTCCGTTGGTGGCGCACCTCACTGAGTCCACATGTTACCATGTGCAAGGACCTGGGTTCAAGCCCTTAGTCCCCACCTGCAGGGGGTGGAGGGGGGACAGGAAAGCTTTGCAAGTGGTGAAGCAAGGCTGCAGGTGTCTCTCTATTTCTCTCCCTCTCTCCCACCCCCTTCTTCTCGATTCCTGGCTGTCTCTATCCAATAAAAAAAATAAAGATAATGAAAAAAAGAATAACCATTAAAAAAAAAGAGTGTGGGGCCAGGTGGTGGCACACGTGGTTGAGCGCACATGTTACAGTGCCCAAGGACCCTGGTGCGAGCCCCTGGTCCCCACCTGCAGGGGGAAAGCCTCATGAGTGGTGTAGCAGGGCTGCAGGTGTCTCTCTCTCCTCCTCTCCATTTCTGACTATCTCTATCCAATAAATAAATAAAGATAATAAAATAGTGTGTGGAACTCTCCACAGATATGTGGAATATTTGAACTGCTACTGGCAGAGGGGAAATAGCTGGTATAATATACACATATGTAAACTATGATGTATGTGAGATACGTCATATATGATAAACAGCTTATATGATAAACTATGCTTGACAAGGACATGGCCCATGATTGTCATAGATTATATAATCAAATATGTTAAACTATACATTTAGTTTCAAATAAATATTTAGAGAAGATATCGAAACTGTATCTGAGAGAGCCCGGTGGTGGGACATCTGGTTGAGGGCATATACTACAAGGACCCGGGTTTGAATCCCCAGTCCCCACCTGCAGGAGGAAAGCTTTGTGAAGCAGGGCTGCAGCTTTCTCAGTCTCCCTCCCTCTCTATCTCCTCCTCCCACCCCTCGATTTCTGGTTGTCTCGATCCAATAAATAAATATAATAAAAAGCAAGTAAAGATTTTATGGAAAAAGGGAGCTCTGTGACAAGCTATGGTAAGCATACTATGGTAAGTGTGAGAAACTGCAATTATATGATCAAATATCGTGTAAAGAGACCCGCTTGCTGTTATTCCATACACTGATCTGTAAGGTCTATTTCATATTTCACCGTGTCAAAGGGACACGGAGAGGAAAGCAGACATTTCACAGTTCCCAGGCCGGCAGGCAGGTGGGGGGAGCACCTGGCATCTGCTAGCAGAAGGGAAGGGTACATTCTGCTCCAGCATCTACAGGGAGAGGCCCTTGGGCCTGGGCCAGCGGCAGCACTCCCCAGGGTGTCCACTGGGTGGCGCCATGCTGCAGGGCTGGGCGGCTCACCTGTTCTGCACCATGCTCATGGCCATCCAGTCCCCGGGGTACACGTTCTTCCCGATGAGGTCCTTGAACATGATGAACGTCTCCATCAGGAAGTCCTGGCCAAAAAGCAAAGCACACTCAGGGGGCCTGGTGCGTGCCCGGCTCTCGCCAGCTGGTGAGCCCCGCTCAGGGCGGGCAAGGGGCACCTTTCCTTCGAGGAAGCTGGCAGGAGCAGCACCAGGGGTGGGTTTCTTAGTGCAAGCTGGAGTTGGTGCCCAGAAAGCGACTTCACACACATGCAGGTGAGGCATGAATGTGGACTGTGCAGAGAGGCTCAAAATAAAGCATTTGTGATTCCGTCCTTGGGAGTCAGAAGTAGACGGATTCAATGACGTGGCAACTCTACTATCATCTCCTCCACACTCCGGGAAAACACCTCAGGCCACTGAGCAAACAAACTTCTGATTAAAGCAGAAGTCTAATGGGTGGAGCTATGCACACAGCCAGCTCACCAGTCAGCAGGCCTGCCGGGAGCACCCCGGGCCCGGGGCCCACATCCCGCCTTGCCAGGGGCCTGAGGGGTCTGCAGTGGTGGGCCGAGCCCACCCGTGCCCCCTCTTGGGAGAGTTCAGATTCAAGACGAGGCCAGAGGGCACGGGCCAGCGGAGCACAGGCCCATCTGAGCTGAAGGAGGGATGCCACAGCCCCTGGGCACGCAGGAGAAAGGCGACCCCACAGGAAAGCTGTACAGAGCTCTCTCCTGAAGCTGGCGGCTTTCGAATAAACCCAACAGCTGACCGTGCTGCTGAGAGAGAAATCTGACCTGGATCCTGAGACATGGAATAGCTATGGAGAGGACAGCTCTTGCGTGTGTGTGTGTGTGTGTGTGTGTGCGCGCGCACGTGTGCGTGTGTGTTGGTGGGACCTGGAGCTGCCCGAGTTATGGGCACTATTGTGGAGATGGGGCTGGCCCCTTAGAGGCACCCGTTCTGCTTCATGGGAAGCGACTAGAGTCCTTTTTGTCCCGGTTTCCTCACCAGCCGGGTAGGGAGAGCACGGAGCTCAGGCCTGGCTGTGAGGAGAGGTCTCTGCAGGGGCCTGGTCCTTGTGCCTGCCTGCGAGTGCTGGACGAGGACCGGGCAGTGCTGGCCTGTCACACCCCACCCCACCCTCAAGGGCTCCTGAGGAGGCAATGCACGTGGACTGGGGGAAGGGTTGGAGCAGCGGTTCAAGTCCAGCTTCTGCTACCTTCTGGCTTTGTGGTCCTGAGCAGGCAGCCTGCAGACTTGTCAAAAGTGACTGCTGGCACCAGTGCCCTTCTGTGGGCAGGGAAGTGGACGTTCTGGACAACTAAGACACCCTCCCCCCCACCCCCACTTTTTTTTTTTTACCTTCCTCCCATTTTTCTTCCTGTAGTGTACAGGCATTTTTTTATTGAGTTGTTGGAGAGGTCTTGACACATTTTTACATAGAAAAATACATCATCATGGCCTTCCTTTCGCTCTCTCTCTCTCTCTCTCTTCCTTCCTTCCTTCCTTCCTTCCTTCGTTTCTTTCTTTATTTCTTTCTTCCTTTCTTTTTTCTATCTTTCTTTCTTTGCCACCAGAGTTACCAGCTGGGGCTCGGTGTCCACACAACACATCCACTGCTCCCAGCAGCCATTTCTTCTTTCTTTTTTATTAGGTAGATCAGAGAGAAACTGAGAGAGGATGGCAGGACACAGAAGTGGAGAGAAAGACAGATACCTGCAGACCTGCTTCGCTGCTCTGCATGTGGGGAGCTTGACCCAGCTTCTTGTGTTCAGTGCTATGAGCACTTAACCACGTGCACCGCCGCCCAGCCCCCTGCATCATGACTTTTCTGACAACCACTGTCTCCCAGCACACAGAACTTGAAGGTTTATTATTTTTTCATATTTTATTAATTCGTTGGCTAGAGACAGAGAGAAACTAAGATGGAAGGGGGGGGTAGGAAGGAAGAGAGAAAAGACACACCGGCAGCCCTGCTTCACCACTCGTTTGCTGACACAGTGTCAAGTGCTCACAGCCTCACTTAACCATGGGGCGTCATCCTGAGAATTGCACCACTAGCTGAGTCTGTCCCTGTGTGAATGCCACAGGGCACAGTGACACAGGTGTCCCTGGCACAGCGGCCACACTCCTTGGCAACGTGGGGCAGCCTGTTGGGTTGGTCTCGCCATAGCCGGCGATGATCCCAGGAAGATACCTGTTGTGACTGCCGTCACCACCTTTGACTGAATGCTGGGCAGGTGAGAGCTGCTGTGTGCTTTTCAAAAAAAAAAAAAAAAAGATTTTTTTTTTGATAGGACAGAGAGAACTGGAGAGAGGAGGGGAAGACGGAGAGGGGGAGAGAAAGACAGACACCTACAGACCTGCTTCACCGCCTGGGAAGCGACTCCCCTGCAGGTGGGGAGCCGGGGGCTCGAACCGGGATCCTTAGGATAGTTCTTGGGCTTTGTGCCAAGTGTGCTTAACCTGCTACTGCCCTGCTTCCCGCAAAAGTTTTTTTTTTTTATTTTTTGAGAAGGGGCCCTGCAGGTGCAAGATTTTGTTGCTCTGCTTTGGAGCTGACATGTTCATTCAGAGAGAGAGCGAGAGGAAGAGAGAGCGAAACAGAGAGAAGGGGGGAGAGAGAGAGGGGAGGGAGAGGGGAAGGGGAGAGGGAAAAGGCAGGGGAAGAGAGGGGAGAGGGAGAGAGGGAGAGGAAGAGGTGGAGAGGGAGGGGAGAGAGAGGGAGAGAAAAAAGGAGAGGTGGAAGAGGGAGAGAAAGAGAGAGGGGGGAAGGATAGGGAGGGGAGAGGGTGAGAGAGGAAGAGGAGGGGGAGGAGGGGAGGGGGAGAGGAAAAGTAGAGGGAGAAAAAGAGGGAGAGGGAGAGGGGCAGGGAGAGGGAGAGGGAGAGGGGAGAGGGGAGAGGGAGAGGGAGAGGGAGAGGGGAGAGGGGAGAGGGAGAGGGAGAGGGAGAGGGAGAGGGAGAGGGAGAGGGAGAGGGAGAGGGAGAGGGAGAGGGAGAGGGAGAGGGGAGAGGGGAGAGGGAGAGGGAGAGGGAGAGGGAGAGAGGGAGAGGGAGAGGAGAGGGAGAGGGAGAGGGAGAGGGAGAGGAGAGAGGGAGAGAGGGAGAGGCAGAGGGAGAGGGAGAGGGAGAGGGAGAGGGGAGAGGGAGAGAGGGAGAGGCAGAGGGAGAGGGAGAGGGAGAGGGAGAGGGAGAGGGAGAGGGAGAGGGAGAGGGAGAGGGAGAGGGAGAGGGAGAGGGAGAGGGAGAGGGAGAGGGAGAGGGAGAGGGAGAGGGTGCCCACATCACCTAGAGCTTTCCCTAGTTGCAGGGAACCTTCCCCATGGTGCAGGGCTCGGGGAACTGGGAGCAGGGATCCCAGGGCACAGTTATAAAGGGTGACAGCCCCCCCCCACAAGACCCAGCAGGAGAGACGTGCCCCCTCACTGCCTCCCTGGGGTGGGGGACCACAGACTCACCACGAGCTCAGAGCTGGTCTGGAAGGTCTCGATGTAGAAAGAGTAGTGCTGGTCACTCATCTGGTTTAAGATGGCCGTCATGCACGCCACAAAGTGACTCTGCAAGAGAGACAGGGACAGGGGTCATATGCCACGCAGGAGTGGAGACTCCTCCTCCCCGTTTCCTTCTCCCCCAAATGGAGGACACCCAGCAGTGAGCAAGCCCGGGCAGAGGCCACTGAAGTCCTGGGCCTCTGGGAACACAGTGGAAGACACCTAACACAGACTTGCATCGAGCTGCTCTCCACCCCACAGTCCTTATTCTCATCTCCTCTATTCCTGTACTTTGGTTCTTGCTTACTAAACATATTGTCCTGCTTTATAGAGCACCGCCTTTCAGCCACCAAGTTCCAGATGCTATGATGCCATCCTGACCTCCCTGGGCAGACGACCTCACCCATGTGTCCTGGAGCCTCCCCTCCCCAGAGCCCTGCCCCACTAGGGACAGACAGAGACAGGCTGCGGGTGTGCAGCCACCTGCCAACACCCATGTCCAGCAGAGAAGCAGTGACAGAAGCCAGAACTCCCACCTTCTACACCCCCCAAAATAATTTTTATCCCTACTCCGGGGGAGTATGATAAGAAAAGATGGGGGGGCCGGGTGGTGGTGCACCTGGTTGAGCGCACACATTACAATGCACAAGGACCCGGGTTTGAGCCCCTGGTCCCCACCTGTAGGGGGAATGATTTGTGAGTGGTGGAGCAGGGCTGCAGGTGTCTCTCTGTCTCTCTCCCTATTACCTCTTCCTTCTTGATTTCTGGCTGTCTCTATCCAATAATAATAATAATAAAAGGATAAGCAAAGATGACCAGAGGTCTCTGAACCCCAATCCCACTGAGGATCAAGATGTTTGTTGCCAGGAATCTTTGTTTTTATACCATCATTGGGGAAACTGACGATCCTTCCTAGCCGGCTGAATCCACATGGATCCCAGTCATTTTCAAAGCCAGCAACAAGCAGCTCCTGACAGCTTTCAACCTGACGCTGTCGACTGGCTACGGAAGAAGGACAAACGCTAGAAGAAGAAGACTGAAAGGGAAAAAAATCTGGAGAATACCAGAGGAATCCAAGTGCTGCCTCACTTATCTGAGAGAGAAGAGGGAGAAGCAAGGACACATGGAGGTAATGATATGCACAGAGGGGACGTAGAAAGGAAGTGAAGGCAGGACTGTAGACATGAATAAAAATGGGCACAAACATAGATATACAGAGACAGACAGACAGACAGACAGACAGTCAGCCAGTCAACGGTGACCTTGGGAGAACCACCGCAGCTTCCACTGAAGAGAGATGGGGACACAGAACTCTGGTGGTGGAAATGGTGTGGGGTTGTGGAGTCCTGCCTGTATTATTTTATGATCTTGTTAAATCACTAATAAAAATTTAAAATAAAAGAAAGAAAAAAACAGAAAATCTGCAGCAGCCCTGAAGGTGGGTTGGGTCTCCCCTCCCAGGCCCATGTGAGGAGATGCCTCAGAGCTCACGCAGGGGTTCCTGCTTCCAGGAAGCCTCAGCACACACCCATGGGTGCCCCACTCGAAGAAGAGCCCTCCAGACCAGGAGTCAAACTTATGCATCCTTTAAAAAAATCAATTAATTGATATTTGTGTTGCCGCCGGGGTTGTTGCTAGGGCTCAGTGCTGGGACTATGAACCTGCTGCCAGTCTTTCTCCATCCGTCTCTCTCTCTCTCTCTCTCTCTCTTTTTCCTCTTTATTTTACTTGATAGGAAAAGGAAGAAATTGAGTGGGGAGGGGGAGATAGAGAGATAGAGAGACAGAGAGACACCTGCAGCCCTGCTTCATGGCTTGTGAAGCTTCTCCCCTGCAGGTGGGGACCAGGGGCTCGAACCTGGGTCCTTGCTCGTGGTAGCATATGCACCACTGCCAGGCACCCTAACTTCTGCATCTATTACCCTTGTGCGCAGGCTGCATGCTGGGAAGGGGAATGCCCTGAGGGGTGGTGTGAGTGTGTGTGTGTGTGTGTGTGTGTGTGTGTGTGTGAGTGTGCGCGCGAGAGTGTGTGTGTGTGAGTGTGTGTGTGAGTGTGTGTGAGTGTGTGTGTGTGAGTGTGTGTGAGTGTGTGTGTGAGTGTGTGTGTGTGTGTGTGTGCGAGAGTGTGTGAGTGTGAGTGTGTGTGTGAGTGTGAGTGTGTGTGTGAGTGTGTGTGTGTGTGTGAGTGTGTGTGAGTGTGTGTGTGAGTGTGTGTGTGTGTGTGCGAGAGTGTGTGAGTGTGAGTGTGTGTGTGAGTGTGTGTGTGTGTGTGAGTGTGTGAGTGTGTGTGTGTGTGCGAGAGTGTGTGTGGGTGTGTGTGTGTGTGAGTGTGTCTGTGTGGGTGTGTGTGTGAGTGTGTGTGTGTGTGAGTGTGTCTGTGTGTGTGAGTGTGAGTGTGTGTGTGTGTGTGAGTGTGAGTGTGTGTGTGTGTGAGTGTGTGTGTGAGTGTGTGTGTGAGTGTGTGTGTGTGTGTGAGTGTGTGTGTGTGTGTGTGTGCGAGAGTGTGTGTGTGTGAGTGTGTGTGTGAGTGTGTGTGTGTGAGTGTGTCTGTGTGTGTGAGTGTGAGTGTGTGTGTGTGTGAGTGTGAGTGTGTGTGTGTGAGTGTGTGTGAGTGTGTGTGTGTGAGTGTGTCTGTGTGTGTGTGTGTGAGTATGTGTGAGTGTGTTTGTGCGCGCGCTGTGGGCATGTGTGTGTGTGAGTGTGTGTGTGTGAGTGTGTGTGAGTGTGTGTGTGAGTGTGTGTGTGTGTGAGAGTGTGTGTGTGTGAGTGTGTGCGAGTGTGTGTGTGTGTGAGTGTGTGTGTGTGTGTGCGAGAGTGTGTATGTGTGAGTGTGTGTGTGAGTGTGTGTGTGAGTGTGAGTGTGTGTGTGTGTGAGTGTGTGTGAGTGTGTGTGTGTGTGAGTGTGTCTGTGTGTGTGTGTGAGTATGTGTGTGTGTGTGAGTGTGTGTGTGTGCGCGCTGTGGGCATGTGTGTGTGTGAGTGTGTGTGTGTGAGTGTGTGTGTGTTAGTGTGTGTGAGTGTGTGTGTGAGTGTGTCTGTGTGTGTGTGTGAGTATGTGTGTGAGTATGTGTGCGTGCTGTGGGCATGTGGATGTGTGTGGGTGGGTGTGCTGTGGGCATGGGTATGTGTGTGTGTGTGTGAATGTGTGTGAGTGTCTGTGTGAGTGTGTGTGTGTGAGTGTGTGTGCATGCTGTGGGCATGTGGGTGTGTGTGTGGGTGTGCTGTGGGCATGTGTGTGTGTGAGTGTGTGTGTGTGTGAGTGTGTGTGTGTGTGTGTGTGTGTGTGAGTGTGTGTGTGTGTCTGTGTGTGTGAGTGTGTGCTGTGCACGCTGTGGGCATGTGTGTGTGTGTGTGTGTGTGTGTGCTGTGCGCGCTGTGGGCACGTGTGTGTGTCTGTGTGTGTGTGTGAGTGTGTGTCTGTGTGTGTCTGTGTGTGTGTGAGTGTGTGTGTCTGTGTGTGTGAGTGTGTGTGTGTGTGTCTGTGTGTGTCTGTGTGTGTGTGTGTGTGTGTGTTTGCTGTGCGCGCTGTGGGCACGTGTGTGGGTGTGCCTGTGACAGTGGGTGTGTGTCCCAGACCCCCGCAGAGTTCTGCCTGTGGCCACTAGAGGTCAGTCTTGCTCACATGCTTGCCTTGAGAAGCAGTTTGTTCAGCTTTTTATTTATTCCTACGTGAGCAGACCCGCTACACTTCTGGCATACAAACAGTGAACGTTGCCGGATGAAGGACTTGTTCTTCCTTCTCTTGGAGTAATTCTGCCGCTGCCTGGAGCCTGGCTGTGTCTGCAAGGGGACGGAGCTCTCCCCTGCAGGTCAATCCCTCTGCTTCAAGGTAAGAGATTGGGGTCGACGTTTCTGTTTTTGGATGAAGGATGATTCTCTGAGAGAAAAAGGCTACCGGATTCTTGGATGACAGTTTACTTTGAGAGCTTTGGCTGACATGAGCACTGGGCTTATGAGGTGTGTGTGTGAGAGAGAGAGAGAGAGAGAGAGAGAGAGAGAGAATCCACCATTGCCGGGACCGCAGGCTGCCCCAAATGTTCATATACAACACCATACGGAGGGCTTGTTATTTCCAGAGGCTGCATCTGAATCAGAACGGGGAAGAAAAGCAACCCCCAGGGCTCAAGTTGCCAGGATTAGCACCCTGCAAAGGCTGCACTGCCTCGCAATGTTACAGAAACTTCCCTGCTTTACTGAGAGAGAAAGGGAAGGAGAGGGGGGTGGGAGAAAGAGGCTCCTGGCCCCAGCAAGAGAGACTGGGCTTCTCTGGAAAAAAACAATTCCTTGTGAAAGGGAGTGCTGGCTGCTCCGGTCCACCCCACTCTCCAGCAGATGCAAACTGAGATGACTTCTCCCCACTGGTTCATGTCTTGGGATTAACCGGCACACGGAACACCTCGGCCAAAGCGCCATCAGGGAGTCTGGAGTGTGTGAGATGGAAGTTTGGACAAGTCACCTGCATTTGACAGCCAGTGACAAATGGTGGGCCTTGACTTCTGATGGGAAGCACTTTTATGCCCCTTGTCTGGTGTCCAGCCCTCTAGGGTAAGTGGGACGAGGCCCCTGCGAAGGCTGTCTGCTTGGGGATGGCTCCTCATGCTCCGTTTAAAGCCAAAAATGAAAAGCAAGAGCCCCCCCCCCCGGTGTCACACCCTGCCCTTTGCACTGCGACATCACACACTTTTACCCACCCCACCCCGACACACACACACACACACACACACACACACCTTGCCCAGCACAGGTCAGAGCCCTTCCTTCCTGTCAGCAGGTGGAGGCTGCCTTTGCCCTAGCAACTCCGAGGAGACTCAGACTGGCATCAGGGCTGGCACCGGGACTGCTGGGGCTGAGCGCTGCCTGAGAATGGGGGTACTGACTGGGGGGCCCTGCGGTCTAGACCAGTGAGAGCCTCCCACCACACACACACACACACATCTTCCCTGGCAGAAATCTGAGAACCCAAAGAGATTTACAACCAAGGCAGCAGACAGACAGACACTCACTGGCCCCTGAGCCACACGCCAGGTGTCTGGATGGGAGATGGCTCCTTGAATCAGAATGCCTGCCAGGGGACCTCCCCCCATCCCAGTACAGTCTGGCTGGGGTGGGGGTGGGGTGGGGGTGGGGGACCACATCACAGACGCTGGCAGCAGCCAGGCAGTTCACCTCTCGGATCCGTCCGGGCTGGATTCAGACGCAGCTAATGAATCATAGCACGGAGAGAGACGGGGCAGAAAACTGGGTCAAACGTGTAAAAATAAGCGCAGCCCCGATGGGATGGGCACTTGGCTGCAGAAGGGTTACTTGGAGCCCGGAGTGGAGGGGCTTCTGTGCCCCCACGGAGCTCCCTGCAGCCGTCCGTGACCCGCAAGGCTCTAGGTTTGAATTCAGCCTCTTCAGCATGGAGGAGGGCATGGGGCTGCGGGCTGGCTCGCCTGGGAGAGAGCTGGTACCCCAGGGCAAAAGGCCCCCGTATCTGATCTGTGCCAGGGCAGGAGAGAGAGAGAGAGAGAAAGAGAGAGAGAGAGAGAGTTCAGTGCACGGCACTTAACTTTAATGATAACTATGTCATGACCCTGACTCTCTCTCTCTCTCTCTAATCCTGCACTGCTGAATGAACAATGCCTTGGAGGACAAGGTGGGGGGCAGGGGGGGTAATGGGTGTGTTGAGGGGACGCCCTCCTCTCACCTGAGACTGGTGGGAGTGAGGAGAACGCCGGGGGAGGGAAGCAGCTCACTACCTAAATGCCAACATTACTATGTGACACCAGCTGGCGGCATGTTGCTATAGTAACTTCACATAATGTGCACGACCAAAATAAAATCAAACACAGAAAATACTGAGGAGGGAGTGGAGGGAAGTTTGCGAGCCCGAGGGAGGCTCTGGGGGAGACGTGACGCTCTTCTGCTGGGCCCTCAGTGCCCTTTGGGGACCAAGGGTACCCGAGTGCCAACTCCCGGCTGCCTCCCCACTCACCCCGTGCCGTTACGTAAGGGGCTTCGCTCGAGGATGGGGGTGACTTCTGCTGTGTGGACCCAGGGCCAGAGGTGGGGGTCTGAGGTGTCAGGGCAACAGAGACTCGAGTTGTGTGCTGAGATCTTGGGGACACTGGGTGTTCCTCAGCCGCTGTCCCATTCTGAGTACTGTGCTTTTTCTGGGGTGCAGGGGGCGGGGAGAGTGGAGGGAGTGCACCTGGGGCTCACAGCTTCCATCTGCTTCTGCCAGGATTCAAAGCTGAGGAAGCCAGAGTCAGTGAGGCCTCTTACTGGTCACATGGCTAGGGGAAAGGGCATAGGGCTCAGTTTCCTGATCTGGAAAAGGGAGAAAACCATTCTTTCTGCTCTGGTCAGAGCCTGTAAGAGGATGCTGGGAGCTATAGAGTGGGTCTCCGGCTAGGAAGAGGGCAGCAGTTGTCACAGTCATGGAAATGTGAATCGAGGTTGGAAGTATGGTGGGGATCCAGTCTCCCAGTAATGTGGCTTTGTGAGATGCCTGTCACCAGGGGCTGCGGGGGTGGTGGCTTCCTCGGGTCCCCAGGGAGCCAGCGGTGTGACATTCATGATGAACACGGAGCCAGGGCAGGGAGGTGCACACTTAGGAGCTGAGTGGAACGCCCTGCAGCGTGTGTGTGTGTGTGTGTGTGTGTGTGTGTGTGTGTGTGTGTGTGTATTTCTCGAGAGTCTCCCAAGGACACAAGGGGAGCATTTCATCCTAGGGGAGGGGAGAGATAGGCGAGCCCCATTTCTTTACCCTTTGTGCCCAGGGACTTTTGCTCCCAGTCCACAGGCTGAAGCAAGCTCTGTGCCCATTGCACAGATGAGGAAACCAGCCAGTGTGTCTAGACAGACAGACAGAAAGACAGATATTTAGAGTAGTGTTGGGTCAGGGGTGGGGGGGCTCAAAACCCTGGGCTTCTGTCCCCACCAGTGTTCTCTTCCTGAATCTAGTGGGTTGTGAGGGAAATTCATGACACATTTTTCCCCCCATGATTTTCTGTGCAAAACGAGTGGCCAGCATGCTGCCCTCCGTGTGGCCTCCTTGTCCCAACCTGCAGATGGTACTGGCCTATCAGCTGGGGCGGTTTCTTTTTCTACAGCTGGGCTGGCCTGTCGTCTGGGCTCAGTCACTCCTTGGTTGCAGGAGGAGGGATGGAGTTTAGTTACCAGAGAATCAACCCTCCATGTGCAAAGAGACGCAGCTGGTCCCTGCTCTGCTGAGGCCGGCTGCTTTTGGCCCCTTTTTGCCAGAGGCCAGACACAAGCCAACAACTGTCCTGCTTCTTCTGAGTACAGCCCACCTGGGATTCTACCGGACTGAGCTGGCATCAGATCACTCGGACACACGCTCTGTGATTTGAGGGACATTTCTCCGGCACCTGCTAGGCTCCAGGCACAGTTCAGGGTGCTTGGGATGCAGCCGGGATGGAGATGGACCAGGGCTTGCTTGCTAAACAGTTGGCATGTGCCCCCCTCCTGCCTGCACCCAGCCCCAGGGGGAGGGCCAGGTCTGGAGAAGGAAGCTCCCCATAGACGACTGAGTACGGCAGTAAGGTCCACTAGGCAGAGACAGCTGTTAAGACGATGCCCAAGGAGCAGTGAGAAGGAGACGGTGTGGAGAGAGACCTGCTCTCAGCAGGGACACCGGGCAGCCCAGTAAGAGGTTGAAACCTCTTACTGTCCAGATCCCCTGTCTTTCCTTTCTGCCTGAGTTTACGAGTTTCACTGCGAACCTTCCCAGCTCGTAGAGTCAGTGATCCCCCAAAATCTGTGAGGGGTCTGTCCCCCAGTCACAGAAGCCAGAGCACAGTCACCACCACTACTGTGTACACGAGAAAAGGGGACAAGGGCCCACAGCCCCAGAGACTGCACAGATCACTAGTTTTTTGTTTGTTTGTTTGTTTGTTTTTCTTTCCTTTAATTGTAACTAGAGTTGAAAATATGTGCTCGACCCTTTTGGAGGTGTTTCTCAGCAATTATTTACGTAGAGACATTGTCAACCCTCGGCTGCTAGTCTGCCTTCAGTTTCTATTAGCCGGTCACTCTCTGTGGCCTGTCCTGTTAGCTTGTGTGTGACAGACAACAAGTGCAGCTAGACTGCCTTTGACCAGGCGGGTAGACTTTTGAAGACAGATAACAGTTCTACATAAAGTCTAGCAAAGGTTATTCCTCCTCTTGCTCCGCCTCCTTCTTCTTCTTGTTTTTTTATTTCTTTTTAAATTTTTAAAAATATTTATTTATTTATTCCCTTTTGTTGCCCTTGTTGTTTTTTATTGTTGTTGTTATTGATGCCATCACTGTTAAATAGGACAGAGAGAAATGGAGAGAGGAGGGGAAGATAGAGAAGGGGAGAGAAAGACAGACACCTGCAGACCTGCTTCACTGCCTGTGAAGTGACTCCCCTGCAGGTGGGGAGCCGGGGGCTAAAACCGGGATCCTTAAGCCGGTCCTTGCGCTTTGTGCCACCTGCACTTAACCCGCTGCGCCACCGCCCAACTCCCTTCTTCCTCTTCGTCTTCTTCCATCTCCAGGGTTATTGCTGGAGTTCGGTGGCCGTACCATGAATCCACTGCTCCTGGTGACCATTTTTTTCCTCTGTTTTTTTTTTTTTTTTTTTGACAGGACTGAGAGAAATTGAGAGGGGAGAGGAAGATAGGGAGGGAGAGAGAGAGAAAGACACTTGCAGTCTGGTTTCACCACTCATGAAGTGTCTCGCTGTAGGTGGGGAGCCCAGGGGCTCGAACCAGGATTCTCGTGTGGGTCCTTGAGCTTCGTACTATGTGCACTTAACCTGGTGTGTCACCACCCAGCCCCTGCAAAGGTTATTCTCGATCAAGATTTCTGAATGACTACATGAAGCCAATGCACAATTTCTCTGTTCTCACCTATCTCTGTGTACCATTCAAATGCCATATGTGTGAGAGACTACGTTTGCTGAATAAATCCTTGCATGAATCAACACCAGCAGCAACAACAGAACCGAGTGAGGACAGTCCATCCTGCCCAAGTCTGAAAGAGCCATGTCTGTGGGTGACTGGGCAGCACATGCCGAGGCCCTGAGGTGCATTGGAGGAGCAGGAAGTGGGCACAGTGAGGAGGAAGTGGGAGAGGGTGCAGTACAGGATGAGGCCAGAGGGTCTGGTCCAGCAGGGCCAGGCAACCTTGGTGTCAGGGGGCAGAGGGGCGGGGGGCCAAGTCTGACCTGTGTTTGAAGGGTGAAAGCAGCCGGCTGCTTTGGGCTGTCAGAAGCTGGCTCTGGCCACTGCGTATGTCTATAGCTCCTCTCTGGAGAGGGAGGCTCCAAGTCTCTCCACGCACTGGCAGGACAAGACAACCTTAGCTGGGTGACCGTGTACCAGACGCCGCTAAGCAGTGTGACGGGCCTTTCAGCTCAAGGGTTTGGCTCAGCCAAGATGGGCTAGTGTTGTCAGCGGCTTATCTTATTTGATCTCCCAGCTGGTCGAGCCTCCTGGTCATTTGTTGCCTAGAGGTTAGCTCCAGATGCACTTGTTTTCTTTGGGGCTGGGGGAAGACCGTTTCTGACTAAAATCTGATCTCATCAGTGTGAAAATGAAGCAACACCTTGAATTTAATGAAGAGAGAGGGGAAATGCAGAGAGGGTCCCTTCCAGGTGGCTCGGCCCAGTTCACTCTGAATATTTCACAAGGTGTCTGTCTTTCTTTTCTTTTTCTTTGTTTCCCTCCAGGGTTATTATTGCTGGGGCTCAGTGCCTGCACTATGAATCCACTGCTCCTGGAGGATATTTTTTCCCTTTTGTTGCCCTAGTTGTTTATCGTTGTTGTGATTATTATTAATATTGTTACTGATGTCATCGTTGTTGGATAGGACAGAGAAAAATGGAGAGAGGAGGAGAAGACAGAGAGGGGGAGAGAAAGACAGACACCTGCAGACCTGCTTCACCGCCTGTGAAGCAACTCCCCTGCAGTGGGGAGCCGGGGGCTCGAACCGGGATCCTTCCGCTGGTCCTTGCGCTTCATGCCACCTGCGCTTAACCCACTGTGATACCGCCCAGCTCCCAACAGTTGTCTGTGTCTCTCTACAACAGTTAAAGATGGTGGGAACAAACAGGCAAAGGCTGAGAAAGGGAGTCTGATGGACAGATGGAGTGGATGGATGGATATATGGGGAGATGGAGAGATGATGGGTGGATGAATGAAGGAGTGGGCAAATGGACACATGGATAATAGAGAGAGATGAATGTATGAATGAGAGAGTGGTGGATGGATAAATGGATGGGCAGATGAAAGGATGAATGGGTTATAGAGAGATGGGTGGGTGGATGGAAGGATAAGTAGACAAATGGGAAGGTGGATGGGCATATAAAGTGATGAATGAATGAACAGATGGATGAATATATAGGTGGATGGATGGATGGATGGATGGATGGATGGATGGATGGATGGATAGAGATGGATGGGTGGATGAATGGATGGATGGATGGAGAGAGATGTACGGATTAGAGGCTAGGTGCTGGCACACCGGTTAAGTGCACACATTATGATGTGCAAAGATCCGGGTTCAAGGCCCTAGTCCCCACCTGCAGGAGACAAGCTTCACGAGTGGTGAAGTAGGGCTACAGGTGTCTCTCTCTGTCTCTATCCCTCTCTATCTCCCCCTCCCCTCTCAACTTCTCTCTGTGTATATCCAATAAAGAATAAATGAATAAACAAAAAAGAGAGCTGGATGGATGTGTGGACAAATGGAAGGATGGATAGTTATATAAAGTGACGGATAGACAGGCGGATGGGTGTATGCAGAGATGGATGAGTGGACAGATGGTGTATGGTTGGATGGGTGGATGGATGGATAAGTGGGTGGGTGGATGACTGAAAAGATGGGTGGATGGCTGGCTGGCTGGCTGGCTGAAGAGATGGATGGATGGATGATGGATGAATGAATGATGGATGTATGGATGGATAAAGAGATTGATAGAGAGATAGATGGATTGGTGGATGGATGGATGTATGGATGATGGATGGATGAATGATGGATGGATGGATGAATGGATAAAGTGATTGATAAAGGGATAGATGGATGTGTGGATGGATGGATGTATAGATGGATGGATGAATGATGGATGGATGGATGAATGGATAAAGTGATTGATAAAGGGATAGATGGATGTGTGGATGGATGGATGTATAGATGGATGGATAGATGGGTGGCTAAAGAGATTGATGGATGGATAAAGAGATTGATAGAGGGATAGATGGATGGGTGGATGGATGGATGGATGGATGGATGGATGGATGAAGAGATGGATGAAGAGATGGACAGGTGGAGGAACAGAGAGACGGGTGAAAGGAGCCAGCCAGGCTGACTGGTCCAGCGCAGACCCGCACACAGCCCCTCCTCTCACTAACCATTGTGGCTTATGAGCTCTGTACTCTGAGCTGAGGTTCCCCTGGGGGAGCCTCCCCATTCCTGTGCGGCTGGCTGCTTTGGGGGCCAGGAGCGCTTCAGTGAGGACCCCGCCCCAACCTCATGCTGGGAACTATGCCTGGTTTCCCCTGGAAGAAGCTTTCCTGGACCTGGACGGCACTGGGCAGGGCATCCTCAGTCCTGAGGTCCAGCCCCAGCTTCCTTGCCTGTGCCCTGGCACTGTGAGCAGGCTGCTTTGCCCATCCTGCCTCTGACATGGGGACAAGAGGGTGGCATGGGAGGCAGGTGCGGGGAGTCTGCCGTGTACGGCAGAGGGGCTGAGGGAGACTCTGTGCCCACGCCGCCTGGGCCTCGGGCCTCGGGTCAGCAGGAAGTGCCGCCTGGCACTGGCCCGTGTCTGATTTAAAGCCTCCCACGGCCGGGCTGCTGCACTGCGGATGGTGGTTTCCACAGGCCTGTGCTGCCCCGGCTTTGGCTTTGGCTCTGGCTCTGGCCCAGAGCTATCTTGCCTCCGGGAGGGGGGGTCATGGGGGGACAAGTCTGTTCACAGCCAGGCAGGCCGGAGGGTGGTGGGGAGGGGTGCTGGCTGGAAGAGTTCTGCTCTTGGCTCTTATCATCACCTTCCTGAGGACTGAGGAGTGAAGAAAGCCCACATTTCCAAAGGGGCCTCTGCCAACACCTTACAGCCCCACCCACCCCACCCAAATCCTGGCCTTAAGCAGGTGCATTGGTACTGGGCCTGGTGGCAGCATCCAGAGGCGATGGGGCAGCCTGGCTCCCGCTCCCTGGATGGGCACTAGCAGGGACAACGACACTCTGAAGGGGTCCTTTGTGACCCACACCGGGGGAGGGCCTCCTCTCCCAGACATGCCCCCGTGCCCTCACAGTTCATGGAGCCAGGAACAGAAGAACAGGGCCCCTAGTAAGGGGTCACCATCTGAAGGTCTCAAACCATGAGCAAGCTATCTACATCCGTCCGTCTGTCTGTCTCTTTGTTTAGCTATCTATATCCCCACCTTCTGTCTCTCATCTATTTATCTTCTATCTATTAGGTTGTTGGGAAAGTCATGGTGTATTTTTGCATAGAAAAAAAAAAAAACAGAAAAATATGCCATCGCTGTTCAGAAGCCCAGTATAATCTATACACCTGACTGTCTACCTACCTAGCTTTCTTTCTATTATCTGCTATCTATCTTTTTTTAAATCTTTATTTGTTAGATAGAGACAGCCAGAAATTGAGAGGGAAGGGGAGATAGAGAGGGAGAGAGACAGAGAGACACCTGCAGCCCTGCTTCACCATTCGTGAAGCTTTTTCCCTACAGGTGGGGACAAGGGACTTGAACCCAGGACTTTGTGCACTGTAACGTGTGCATTCAACCAGGCGCGACACCACCCGGCCCCTCTATCTATCACCCATCGACCATCTACAGTAATACATCTATTTCCTGAGATTCTCAAGCCCACTGAGATTCCGTCAATCCATGTATATGTCTGTTTATCCCTCTTTAGCTACCTGTCTGTTTATCTATGTCTCTATCTATAATCCATTTACTTATCTACTTGTCTTTAGTATTTATTTATTCCCTTTTGTTGCCCTTGTTGTTTTATTGTTGTAGTTATTATTGTTGTTGTTGTTGATGTCATTGTTATTGGACAGGACAGAGAGAAATGGAGAGAGGTGAGGAAGACAGAGAGGGGGAGAGAAAGACAGACACATGCAGACCTGCTTCACCGTCTGTGAAGCGACACCCCTGCAGATGGGGAGCCGGGGGCTCGAACTGGGATCCTTATGTCGGTCCTTGGGCTTTGTGCCATGTGCGCTTAACCCACTGTGCTACCACCTGACTCCCTCTACTTGTCTTTCTATTGTCTATCTATCCATCCATCTATCATCTGTCACAGTGAGGCATCTACCTAGCTCAGCACTGCTTCACTGGGGGCAATTCTGCCCTCTATCTGCCATTGTCTGGAAATATTTCTGCCTGTCATTCTTGGGGTTGTGGGGTGGTTGCTACTGATAGCTGCTGGTGAAGGAGGGGCTGCTGGGAAACGCCTCTCAACACACGGGGGACCCCACCACCAGGAGTCACCCAGCCCCATGTGCCGCGGGTGCTGACGCGGGGCCAATCTGTGGTGCAGGGCGGTGTGCCATGATGCTGAGTGACAGGTGCAGAACAGCAGCTGCAGGCCTGTCCTCCTGGAGCTCTCAAAAGTGGGGGTGACCTTGGAGGGGAGAAGGCTTTGAGGAGAGCCTCGTGAACCCAAGGGACTCGAGGGCACACAAGGCTGTGAGCCGTGAATCTCAGCACGGGGAGGGGAAACTCTGATCTGTTCCAGCAAACGCGCTTCACGCCGCAGTCTGGTAAAGCTGAGGGGCAGGCAGAACTGTCTAAAGAGCTGTGCAGGGAAGGAGTCCAGGGCCAAGGCCGTGCTCCGTAGGAAGGAGGGTGGCCGTGGATGGGTGATGTCTGCCTTGGGCAAGGGAGAGGGAGGGCCAGGAGCTGGGCTGGAGAACTGTCCTTCACCCTCCTGTGAGGCCTCAGGTGGAGAGAGACAGAGGTTCAGCACTTTAGGGAGATCACAGAGCGACGGAGGGGTGCGGGGGGCAGACGGTGGCAGGGCCTTGCGTGCACAGTCATCCACACACCTGCTACGAGATGCCTTCAGGCCCTGTTTCTGACAGGGTCCTGAGAATGTAGTAGACTTCCACCCCCTCAGCCCCCAAGAAGCTCGTTCTCTGCTATCTCATCTGTTCACAGTGAAGCCAGGCAGATTCATTATACTCTGGCTTTTATAAAGCTAAACCCACAGATGACAACAACAGCTCCCATGAAGCCCAACTCAGAGAGAGCCCTTGAAAGGGGACACTGAAGGCTCCCACTAATGAGCTGCCCATAAAGCCCTTTTAGATAGAACCTGCTTCCTCCTCTAGTGCAGAAAGCAAGAAGGGTGACGGGGCCTCCAGGAGGTGGCGAGAAGTCCATTTCTAGGGCTCACTGGCCCCTCCGTGGGGGACACCAGCTGACCACTGAGCTCTGTGCTCTCTCCCCCATCCCCACCAACACTGGGACAGCCTGGCTCCGCCCCACTTCTCTCAAATCCGCACTTGCCCCAGTTCCTCTGGCCTGTCCTCAGCTGCCCGCCACTCCCTGTGGCTTGACCTGATCGGGGAAACTCCCCCCCACACACACACACACACCGGCCCTGCCTGCCCCACCCGCCCCTCTCTGTCTGAGAGGCTCCGCATTCAACTCAAACAAGACAATACAGGCATGCCATGGGCACAACTGGCCTGGTGGGCCTGGGTACCAGCAAAACTCAGTACAGTCCCAAGCCTGTCCATGCCATCCGGGAGAGAAAGACGTCACACCTGTTGGCACCAACTTCTGTGCAAGCCCGGCTGCCTCCTGCACCCTGGCATGCCAGGTGTCAGGGAGGGAGAGCCTGCCTGGGAGTCCTTGCAGTGCACACATGAGAAGTCCATGGATCAGAGAGGCCAGCTGCTTTTCCTATGGTCACACAGCCTCCGGAAGTGGAGGAGCTGGAGCCCAGCATGCCCCGTCCACAGTGCCAAGCCCCTATTTCTGCTCTCTACCACCTACAGACAGAAGCAGGCCCTGGGCCTCCAGGGTCCCCTCAGGCAGGGGGACTGCTCCGTCCAGGCCTCTTCATCCAGAGTTCTGTCCTGTGACCCAGAATAAATGGGCCTTTGTTAGTGACTCATGGAGGCTGGAGGATGTGAGCTGCCCCCGTCTCCATCACCTCGAGATTGGGCCCGGGTGGGTGGCTGAGTCTTACTTCATCTCTCAGGAAAATGGACCAGTGTCTCCAGCAGTGTGATCCATCCCTGCTTTGATCTTTCACAGTCTGTGCCCGGCATCCAAATCCGGTTAGGGACATCAAATTAAAACCCCAGGATGGATGGCCCCGTCACTCTGGGTAATGAAAGGCCTCCGGTGCTGGTGAAGAGAGGTGTGGGGGAGCTGGTGGGTGGGCGGTGCTCTCCCCAGAGTCCCCTCTGTGCCCCCCCAGGAAGATTGGGTAGCTTCTCTCCCCACCCACCCCGTGTCCCCCCTTACCTGTGCACCCTCTCTCCCAAGCATCTGGCTTCCTTTATGTCTGCACACTGTGAAGTCCAGTTTGGTTCTAAAGACTCAGGGCAGTGACATCACCTCTTCTAGGAAGCCTTCCCTGATTTCTAACCCAAACAGAACTAGCAGACTCTCTCTGGGGACTAGGAGAGAGCTGGAACTATGATCAAATGAACACCAAAATGCCTGGAGACGTCAGAAAGCCCGGATGACTCTGCATTTGTGACCTCTGCCCAATTCACTAACAGAAAAGTAGGAAACTCCCTGTCTAGTTTCCTTGCCTTCCTCTGCAGCCTGGCCCTCCTGCTGCCTTTGACTTGGAATCCGACCCAGATGTCCAGTCTGCATCCCCTCTCTCTCTCTCTCTCTCTCTCTCTCTCTCTCTCTTTCCTCCAGGGTTAACTCTGGGGATCAGTGTCTGCACTACAAATCCACTGCTCCTGGCAGCCGCTTTTTATTTTTTCATTTTATTGGATAGGACAGAGAGAAATTGAGAGAGGAGGGGGAGACAGAGAGGAAGAGAGAAAGATAGACACCTGCAGACCTGCTTCACCACTTGTGAAGCGACTCCCCTGCAGGTGGGGAGTGGGGACTTGAACCAGGATCCTTGCGCTGGCCACTGCACACAGTATTCTGTGAGCTTAACCAGGTGTGCCACCACCCTGCCCCTCCCCCGTCTGCATTCTCAAGGGCCCTGGACACCCAAGCCGGGGACCTGCTTCCATGTCCCCTGTACCTGGCACCCTGGCCCATGCCAAGTGCTCAGGAAAACGGTTCCCATGTGAGCGAGCCCGTGAACGCCCATCAAAGTGGCTGGCCCACTGCCTCATGGGTTCTGATGTTAAAAGAAATGGGTGACCCCTTGGCTAGCTGAGTCCACAGGAGCAGTTAGCCTGAGCTTCCTCAGGCCTGGCTTGGACTGAAGGTGGTTCCAAGAGTCCTCTTCCTCCTGGATGTACCCCAGGCCTGCCCCTGGGCAGCTCAGCCCTCCTAGATGTCCCCTGCCCTCCTGTTCCATCTTAGCACTACCCAGCAGCTCATCAGGGCCACCAGTCCCCTATCCCCCTCCCCCACTCCACCATCTATCACCAGGCCAGGATCCAGCACTGTGTCTCCAGGGTCTCTGTTCTCTGTCCTGCTCTGGCTGAGCTGTCCTCACTGCTATTACTTTGCACTGCAACAGCTTCCTAAGAGGCAACTCCCCGCCCCGCCCCGCCTCAGCCTCCCCCATGCACTCTGGGGGTGCCCTTTCCAAAGTGCCCCCTCTCACCCCTGCCTAACCTCTGCCGTGGGTCCCCGTGCCCCGAGTCCCAGCCTCTCAGTACTGGGTGCACCCCCGACCCCCCCCACTCTCCACAACTTCATTTACTCTCTCCCTCCTTCCCTCCTTCCATGAATCTCCCCCCACCGCCAGACTGAGCAGAGTTCATCCTAGTCACCCCCCAGACCATCTCTCTGGTGGCTGGCTGTGATGGCTGGGAGTCTCCGTTTTGTCTGTGTCTCTGCCTGGCTGTGAGGGCCAGACCGGCTGAGCCTTCTCACCGCAGCCACAGCACAGAGCCCAGCACACGGCAGCTGCTCTACAAACCCAGGTTTGATGCCTGGCTGTCTGAGCTCAGGTGGAAGCCTGCCCGGGGCAGTGATCAGGGCTGCCCTGGGTTAGATTTGATCGTATTTAGGAAAATCTGAGTTTTGGCCCCTTCTATCTCACAACTGTTGACAAAAGCAAATGCAGATGAGATCAGGTGTGTTCAGGGTGGTATGGCCTTAGACAATGGAGGCAAATTCAGAAGTTTGCATGGAGTCTCTTTAGGGGGGTGTCTCTGCAAGGACCATTCCCGGCCGCCCCTTCCAAATCCTACAAGCAGAAGAATCACTGCCTTCCAGACAGACCAGGAGCCGTGTGTTTTGCTTCTCAGATATTCAGAGGCACCCAGCGAGACTCTCTGCACCAGACAGATGGTCCAGTACCCTGCTGCTGACCTCCTGGCCTCTGGGGAAAGGGGACCCCAGCTCCCTGGAGCAGACCCAGCCTCTATCCTGCCCGGCACTCAGCCTCTGCCCCTTCTTTGAGGTTTACACAGCCAGGGCTGAGACTCCAGCTCCCTCCCTTCCACCTGCCACTCCACACTTGGCCAGGTGATACCCACCCACCCCTGGCAGGTGTGGGCTCTTTGGTGCCCTGAGAACTCTAGCTCGTCCCAGGTCTGGCTTGGCAGCCCTGGCTCTCTGTTCTGCCTTCTTGTCTCACCCCTTTAACTCTCTTTTGTCCTCCAGGTATTTTCCCAGCCTCTCCTGGCCACCCAGCCTGACACATCACTGTAAGCCATGGGCAGTCACCCACACACTCTTTCAGGTGGCCCCTGGCACAGGCTGGCATCCCAGGAAATGTTTCCCGGGTAACTGAGTCCACATAGTCACCTGCCGGAGGCCCCCAGCTGGCTGTCTTTACAGGGACCTCCCACTCAAGCCTCTTGGCTGGAACTCCTGGCCTTCCTCTCTCTGCCTCCTTGCAGCTGACCTCTCCCATAGACCAGTGCCAATGTGGGCAGTTTCCCACTGCTGGAGAACCCCTGAGTATAATGTCTGCTATTCCTCTGCTGAACTATTTTTCTGAGTTACTGACAGCTATGCATTACACCAGATGTGTCAGGAATTCTGTTATCTCTGTAGTTTGGACTCCAGCCCCCAGGGGTGTTTTGGCCACATCAGGGCAAACACAGTGGTTAACAGGCCTTCAGGCTAACATGCAACCTATCTTATCTGAGATCCCTGAATTATGCCCAGGTCCCTGGGATGAAGTTGGGATTTGCAGAGTAAACACAGCATCTGATATGATCGTTAGAACTGGAGATAACAAGTCCAGTCACGCCTTTAAGATGTTTGTGTTTATGTAACCCATGAGAGGTTTATACTTGACATTGCTGTATGGAACATACCCACCGCTTAGAGAGATGGTGAGACATGACAGACTTGGGAGACAAATATTCCATGTATTAGAGAGACTGGAGGAGACACACAGGCGAGAGGCATTTCGCCAGAACTTCATGGGAAGGATCCTTCCCTCCTTCTCTCCTTCCTTTCTTAATGGATAGAGAAAGAGAGAACAAGAGAGGAGAGAGAGGAGAAGAGTGACAGCCCTGCTTCACCACCTATGAGGCTCTCCCCCTGCAGGTGGGGACCAGGGGCTTGAACCTGCATCCTTGTGTGTGTGCTCAACCAGGTGTGCCCAGCCTAGCCCCTAGGGTGAGGTTTATTTCTCAACCTTCAGATGTGATGAAACTGTGCTCCCGGCATCTGGAGGACCATTGGGGACCACAGTTAGTCCACTCCTCCGCTTGCTGGGCACACCCAACGGCTGGCCAAGGCCTTTGCGATGTGAGCTATAAAACTGGCCTGGGCCCCTCTCCACCTCTTTCTGAGCCAGGTCTGCCACCATTGGGGCTTCCCTGCCTGGCAGCCAGGGCCCACCCAGTGGCCTCTGATCCCAGTCTTGCCCTGGCACCGAGGAGAGCAACCAGTGGCAAAGCTGCCTTCCTTTCTTGCTGTCCATGACTCTGATTCTCCCCCTCCAGCCCTGTCTCCCGCTGCTCTCCTGCACGTTGGCTTTCCCTAGGCTGCACAGGCCAGCTTGTTTCAACAGGCTTCTTATCGATCCTTCTCCCAGAGCTCTGTGGTTTCCCTGATGGCGCTGTCACAACTCAGAACCCCGTGTGCACTTGTGTACTGACTTGCTGAATGGCAGAGGCCCTTGAGCCCAGGGACGATGTCTACCTTGCCCACCACCACCCCCACCCCTCCCTCACTCCCCAAACTGCCTTGCTGGCACCTGGTGTGGGACGTTGGGCTCAGGAGGAGGAGAACAGATACTGTTTTGAGCGAACACATGCTTGGGCATCGAACCATTATGCTAGGCACGCCGTGCCTCACTCTGGCTCGTTAGAGTTGATTAGTTGGCAAAGATGATGTAAGGCAAGACCAGGCGATTCAATTTAATTCTGTTCCGTGCTGTTCGACTCACTTCCATTACCTTTAATTCATTTTAATTTAATTCTACCAACCTTTGCAGACACTGGGGACCTGACAGTCTTTATGGAGAAGTCAGGGATAAGGATGTCCTGTCAGGGATCGGGAGGTGGCACACCCGGTTAAGTGCATAGAGTACAAATCGCAAGGACCCCCCCCCCACAAGGATCCGGGTTCGAACCCCAGCTCCCCACCTGCAGGGGGGACACTTCACAGGTGGCAAAGCAGGTCTGCAGGTGTCTGTCTTTCTCTCTCTGTCCTGCTCCACTCTCAATTTCTCTCTGTCCTAGCCAATAAAAAATGGAAAAAAAAATGAAATGAATGGCCACCAGGAGCAGTGGCTTTGTAGTGCTGGTAGCGAACCCCAGTGATAACCCTGGAGGAAAAAATATTAAAAAGAATGACCTGTCCCCTGTCCCCAGGAGCCCCTCCCTCCACCCCCTGTCATGACCATTGACAATAGGGAGGTATATGACGACCAGGCCTACCCACATCAAGGAGCTGTGATCAGATGGCTGGCAGCCTAATTGGAACATCACAGCCATCACTGTCCAATGGACTCCGGAATCTAGTGGCAGTGCTGGAGTCCAGGGATGTGAGCTATGAGGTGGTGGCCAGGAGGGCTAAGTCTGTGACAAGTCCTCTGTCCTGAGTGCCCTCCAGCCATGGAGACTGTTGCCCAGTAAGTACATCCAGGACAGCTACCCCAGGGCCTCAGCTTGTCTTTCTAATCTGTCTTTCTCCCTTTCTCATCCTGAGTACTTAAGACTCAGTCCACTCCCTCCTAGGAGGCTCCTTATCAGAATCTTATCAGATTCCAGCTATATTCTGTTGCAAGAATCTTATCAGAGGGGCTGGTTGAGTGCACATGTTGCAGTGTGCAAGGACCTGGGTTCAAGCCCCCAGTCCTCACCTGAAGTGGAAGGTTTCATGAGTGGTGAAGCATTTCTGCAGGTGTCTTTCTACCTCCCCCTTCCCTCTGGCTGTCTCAATCAAATAAATAAATGTAATTTAAAAAATAAGGGGAAAAAAGAACCTTATCAGATTCCTTATCAGAGTGACAGATTTAAATACAAGACCTCCCATCTGGGCCCTAAGGTGAACAGACTCCTTGTCTGTGAAGAGCAGCCAAGGCAACTGTTCCAGGGAGTGATGGGAACGGAGGTCTCTGGGTCATGGACACAAAGTCTGAGGCTGAGTTTCCCAGCAGCTGAGACAGAAAAGAAGGCTCCTGCATGGTTTTCTTGGCATGGATCTGATGATATGGAGAGCAGCTTCAATTTTCTCCGGGGGCTGCATTATTTCCTTCTGTTACCATGTACTAGTAGGAATTTCATCACGAGTCCTTCTGGGAAGGCCTGGAGAGGCAGGGCAGGCTTTGCCTCCAGCAGACACAGCTCGCTCAGCCAGCCTGAGTGTTCTCACTCCCCACCCCCCAACCCAACAGAAGCAGTTCTGATTCTTTGAGCTTGGAGGCTTGAGCGCCGACACCTGGCCTTTTGATCCTTGAGCTCTGTGCTGGTTTCATTTAATTTAAAGCCTTCTGCTCTTATCAGGTTTTTTGATCGAAGCCAAACACACTGCTAGCTTCCCTCCCAAACGGCGGCCCAAACGGCGGCAGACTTTCCTCTCAGAGAGGTTTATGTTTCTACTTTCGCAACCTGCTGTGTTTATGCCCCCTTCCCCCCCCAACTCTGAGTGCTGTACCTGGCCTATTCCTTTTTATCTTTCTAAATCTATGGTGGCTCTTTAAACACAGGAGGGAGGCAGGACTGGAATGGAATGTAATAAAACATGGGGCCAAGAAAAAGAAACGGAAGGGCAGCTGACCCACGAACAGGGAGAACTCTAGTGTCATTTAATCTAAGTGTCACCCTCATACATGTCACATCTCTGAGAAGGGTCCCACGTGGTGACTGGGGCTGCAATGACTGCGGAAAGAGAAGCAAGACCCCTGTGCAGGAAGTCCCTCTCTGCGGGAGGTTAGAACTCTTAGGGTTAGAACTCTAGGGGCTGGGTGGCAGCACACCTGACAGCTCATGTGTTCTTATGCCTATGGACTTGGGTTCAATCCCCCAGTCCCCATCTGCAGTGGGGACTTCATGAGTGGTGAAGCAGGGCTGTAGGTTGTCTCTCTGTTTCCCTCTTAATTTCTCTCTGGCTCTATGGAAAAGTAAAAAGAGAAAGAGAGAGAGAGAGAGAGAGAGAGGGAGAGAGGGAGATGGAAAACATGGCCACCAGGAGAGGGAGGGGCAAAGTCCTTGGTCTGGACCATAGATGTCTTCCTGGAATGCAGGGGCATTGACCCAAGTGCGCCCCTGAAAGGTGATCTTCTGAGTCCCCACAAGTCCTTCAAGTTGGGTACTTTTGCGACTACACCCACCCTCTGCTGACGGAGTGATCCGTGTTTGCTGCCTGCATTTTCATAAGCTGTTTCTGCCCATCCCTGAGTCTCTGAGGTCAGTCACTCACTGAGGGAACTTAGTGGATCAGGATTCCAGGACACTGCATCATGTCTCACCTCTCTGACCGTGAGCTTTGTGCGGATGAGGAAACACAATGGTCCTAGGCACGCAGAGCAAGCCATATATTTTCCCTCCGCTGCCTTAAGTGTCTTGCGGGGGAGGGCGAACGGGGAAATGTGGGAGAGTGGGAGCCCCTCCCCGTGTGCAGCAGTGAGGGCGTCTGGGAGCCTGGTCTGGGCCAGAAGCTTCTGCTGCAGTGACGTCAGTCAGTGCCCAGTTAAACAGTCTGTGTTTACAAACGGGCGGGTGTGGGGCATCCTCCGCCTTTAAATAGTGAGCACTCCAGGTGCATGTTAAGCAGGGCTGATTCAGAGCACAGCTTTTCAGGAATGCCAACCACCTGTGCCCGACATCTTAGAGTTTCCACTGGTGGGTGAGCTCAGCCTCTCTGTCTGCTCCCTCAGAGGGATGGCAGCCCACCCTGAGCCTACCTGAATCCCACCTGGGAGGCTCGAGGTCATACAAGTCACCTTTCTTTTATATCTTCTTTGTTTTATAAAAAAGAGAGAGAGCTACAGAGAGGGACCAGAGCCCTGCTCAGCTCTGGCTGCTGGTGGTGCTGGGGATTGAACCTGGGACCTCAGAGCCTCAGGCAGGAGCGTCTTTTGTAGAACCATGATGCTGTCTCCCTGTCCTGTCGGTGCCCTTTCTAATATAGTCTAGGGAGACAGCTTCACATGAGAGGGGCCTGGGGTGGACCACTCCCGTGAGCTCTTGAACAGTCCCTCGGGTTAGCAAGGCCACTGGTGGTCACATCTGTAATCTGTACCTCTTATGCGCTCCACCGGGCTGGAGCTCAGTGGTCACCAAGTGCCTGGCCCTGCAGGACCGAAGCCACTGGACCAAGGATGCAGGGTACTTGCTGTGGCAAAACTGGAGACAACACCCAGGCCCCGAGCTGGCATTCAGTCCTCTGCAAAGCTGAGGCCCCCTCCTCTCACTCCGCCCTGCCCTGAGGTGTGCTGTAGTATCCTGCTCTGTCTCGGGTCCCCACCATCCTGGCTTTGTGCACAATGGCCACCTGAGTATGTCTGGCTGCCTGAGTGGCACAAGTGAGAACACCCTGGCTGTGAGCATGGAGAGGGACCCAGTCCAGCGATATGTACCTGACTGCCTCTTCCTGCCGACAGGAGTGGAACACAGCCTGTGTGCTTTCCTGCTCTCAGCTCTCATTCAATAAGCTCACAAATGTTCAAGTCCAGGACCCTCCTACTGGACAGCCTGCTGCCCCCAGGGCTCTTGGGCAAGGCCTGGCTTTGCCTTTCCTTGGCAAGGCACTGGGGATGGGGGGGATCTTTTTCAGATACCTCAGGGAGAATGTCTGCGCCCCTGGATGGAGGCTCAAGTCAGTCACTACTGTCAAGCCTTTAGTGATCTTGTCCTTAGGGAGACAAAGTGACACCCCGTAACCCAGCGGACCTCTCAGCACCTCCGACACTGGGGACCTTGTCCACACAGAAGTCAGTCTCCTTGACTTGGAGGCCTGCCCCTTGAAGGTGATCTTGGGTGTGCCACACCTGGTAAAGCACACACATTGCTCTGCGTGAGAACTGGGGCTGGTCCCCACCTGCAGGGGTGAAGCGTCATGAGTATTTGTGAAGTCATGTGAGCAAGTCCTTCCTCTGCTTGAAGCCTTCGCAGGACCGAGAATCCCCCTGCTCCAGGGCCTCTGCCTCCAGCCATCCCCTCATGCCCTGGATCTGTCTGCACTCGCGGGGCTTCCTGTGGGGAAGTGGCCATCTGAGAGGTCAGCCTGGGGCTTGCCAAGCACCCTGTAGGGAGGGGGTCTCCCTGCATCCTGCATGAGGCGGTGGGAGTGATGGTGGGGGGCTCAGCTCTCACCTGGCCTGAGACCTGAGCACTCTAGTTCCTTCAAAACACATACACACTCACAGGCACGTGCACATGCATGCACGCACGCACGCACGCACACACACACACACACACACAGAGAACTGCAACATCGAGATGGGCAAACGTTTCATTAAGTGTCGACACTGTGCAGCATTATGTAAGTGGCATTAATTGTTAAGTTTGTTGTTTGTAAAAATGTCATTAGACTGAAAAACAATTTGTTCCTTACAATCTCTCACTTTGGAAGAGTTGTTCTCTGGATATGCCTGGCGATGACAGAGGGCTTAGAGCCACTGAGAGTTACAGCCAAGTGCTTCTAAGAGGAACATCATTCTCTCCCTCTCTTCCTGTCTCTCTCTCTCTCTCTCTCTCTCTCTCTCACACACACACACACACACACACACACACCACACACACACACCCTCTCAAATAGTTCATAGCCAAAACTATACTGATGTGGACTGTGGGTGACTTTCAGTATGTTTGATAAGAGGTGAAGTGGAATAAGGTGTCTGGGGCCTTGAAAGACCTCAGAATTGAGACTGGGGAGAAAGCATAATGGTTCTGTTCAAAAGACTTTCATACCTGAGGCTCCACAGTACCAGGGTTCAATCCCCAGCACTACTACCAGCCAGAGCTGAATAGGACTCTGGTAGCTTCCTACCTGTGCCTTTTTCTCTGTCATTAAAAACAAATAAATAAAATATTAAAAAATGAAGAGAACTTTAAAATTGTCCTAGAGTGAGTCAGAACTGGTATTTAGTCCATACTCTGTGTCAGTCCCTCTCTCCCTCTCCCCTTCTCTCCTTTATTCATGTTACTCTTCCTACTCCCTCTCTAAAGTATATATTTATTAACTGTTTTTTTTTTCATCACGGGCTGTTTTGGAGAGAGACAGAGATCAAGAAACAAAGGGAGAGAGGAAGGAAGGGAGAGAGACTACAGCTGTGAAGTTTCACTCTCCCTGCAGCAGCTCCCTGTGAAAAAGGCAAAGGTGGTGTCCAGGCCAAGGGCAGGGCCATCCGGAGCCCTGGTGTCCAGGCGTCTCTGGCTCACGCCCTGGATCTGTCTGCAATCGCGGGGCTTCCTGTGGGGAAGTGACCATCTGAGAGGTCAGCCTGAGGCTTGCCAGCTGGCTCAGATCTCACATGGAGGGAGGGGCCTTGAAAGGGATAAATGGGGGTGGGGACTAAAATCAGACTCACTGCTGCTTCTCTGTCCTTTGCTTACAGAGGAACCATAGTTAGAATCATCCAGAAGCAAGAGCCAGGCACTAGAGGAGAGGACTTGAGAACAGGGCCGCACTGCACTGGTCTCTGTAGACACTGGTCTCTGTAGACAGCGGATCTCTGGGGAGGGGAGCTGGCAGGTGAAGAAGTTGGCTGAATCAGAGCTGGGTCTCCACCTGGGGGCTGCTAACAGAAGACCTCTGGGACCACAGGTTTTTTATTTGTGGAGATGACAGCTCTGACATCCTCCGGTGACTTTCTTTCCCCTTCTCTTTGCACAGTCACAGTTCAGATGCCAAGAAAAGCCCCCGCCCCCCTCTGACACAGAAGAAGGGGGAGTGAGTTGCTCCATCTCCCAACCTCTCTCTCCTACCTTTCGCATGTTGCGAGGACGGGCTATTAGCAGCTGGCATGGACAGTGTGCCCAGCATCTGAGGCGGTCAGGGGAGCACCGTGCCTGGGGGGCGGGGATCTGGGAAGGGGATGTACTAGCTAGCCCGGCTTCTGGTGTCCGGTCCTGGGCTGATTGTGGGTAAGTGACCGAATCCTTCTGCTTCTCGGTCTCCTCAGCTGGGAAACAGAGACACCAAGCAGCCCCATGGGGTGTGGGGGAGAGAATGAGGAAACATGAAGTCCTGGCCGAGGTGCTTGGGGCATATGTCCTGGTGGGTGTGTTTGTAATCGGAGCGCCAATTAGACTGGTGCTGTTGGTAAGAAACTCTGAGCTCTCCTCTGAAAGCTAGTCTCAATATGCCAACACTTGACTGCTACTGACAGTTGAAGGAAGGAAGAAGGAAGGAAGGAAGGAAGGAAGGAAGGAAGGAAGGAAGGAAGGAGATGACCAGGGTGAGATGCAGAGGCAGGGGTCCACCCGCATCCCCCAAACACCCCTCCCCACCGTGAAACAGCTGTCATAAGTGAGGGTGTGGCTGCCAACAGACAGGGGAGCTGCCCTCTGACTTCTCCTGCCTCCCTGCAGCCCCGAGGGCCAACCAGAGCCACTGGGGAGGTGAGAGGCACTGGAGGAGAGGCTCCAAGCACCCCAAGGTGAAGCTCCAGCACCACTAGCTGCCCCATCTCCTGGGAGGCAGG
>NC_080170.1:6299582-6337082 GCF_950295315.1 Erinaceus europaeus | reverse complement strand
ACTGCTCCTGGGGTCCCTTGCCTGCCATCCCAATAGGCCAGACCCCAGAGAAGATGTGTGGGAGGGGACATGTTAGAAAACCTGATGGGGGGGGGCAGGTGGTGGCACAGCTGGTTGAGCGCACACATCAACACATCACAGTGCACAGGGACCCTGGAGGACATTTTTCCCATTCTGTTGCCCTTGTTGTGGTTGTTATTATTGTTATAGCTGTTGTTGTTGTTGGATAGGACAGAGAGAAATTGAGAGGGGAGGGGTAGACAGAGAGGAGGGAAGAAAGACAGACACCTGCAGACCTGCTTCACCGATTGTGCAGTGACCCCCCAACTGCAGGTGGAGAGCTGGGGGCTCCAACCAGGATCCTTACACTGGTCCTTGAGCTTTGCACCATGTGCGTTTAACTTGCTGCGCTACTGTCCAGCCCCCGGGATGGGCATTTCTATCAAGCTTCCCTGGCCATGCTGTGTTGCAAGTCCTGGAGCTCCACTTTGAGAACCACTTTCCAGACACTGCAAACTCCTAAATCTGAAGTTGGCACGAGGGAGAACCCACCTCAACACCTCTTGTTTCCTCACAAAAAGTGCTTCCTCAGGCTCCTTAAGTGAGGACTTCTGGCATTAACATGTCACCAGGGGGCTGCGGACACAGCATAATGGTGATGGAAAAAGACTCTGGTCTGAGGCACCAAAGGTCCCAGGCTCAGTCCCCAGCACCACCATAAGCCAGAGCTGAGCAGTGCTCTGTATTCTCCCTCCCTCTCCCTCTCTTTCTCTCAGAAAAAAATATGACCAGATAATTCATGGTTTTTTTTTTTAAAGAGTTTTGGGGACAGAGAGACAGCTCATGCATGAGGTAGGGCACCTGCCCAGCTCCTAAGGCACCTGGGAAGCCCCTGTCTCCCTCTTCCTCTGCCCAGATGAGTGAACTTGTGCTTGTGTGAGGCCCTGGCAGCCTCACAGATTCACTGTGATGAAGTGACAAGTGCGCTGGGCTTGGAATCCGTCCACATGATGTGAATGTGGGCCCCTGGTCTGTGCCTGGACCCTTCAGGATGCCTGGTCCCCCATCCTTGATGAGGATGGTACCATCCTGACAGACAGACAGACGACCACAGCTGCTGCCCAGCAGACAGCTTCCCTGGAAATCATGGGCTTTCCCCAAAAGGGAATGAACCCATAAATATTTTAAAATCCGTCCATGCGATTTATATTCTGTATGCATTCTCCAAAGCTGAAGCTCAGCTTTACAAAAGGCCCGTGACAAACAGGGTACCTGAGCTGTCAGTCCGTGGGAGAATATTCTAGAACATTAGAATCCTATTGCAATAGAGAGCTCCCACGGGAGCCAGCCCTCTCAGCCCTCCTCCAGCTCCTTCTGGAAGGTTCCTCTCCAGTTTCCTTTTTGATTACTGAGCTCAACACTGATGGTTGCTGGCTGGGTGTGATTTTGCCAGGATGGATGGTGTCTTTTATGTCTTTGATTTTTTTTTCCTCCCCCAGAGCTCAGCTCTGGCTGATGATGGTGCAGGGGACTGGACCTGGCCTCAGGCACGAGAACCTCTTTGTGTAACTACTGTGCTGGCTCCCTGGCTTGACGGACCTTGCAGATACAGTGTGTTATTCAGTCATAACATTGTGTGATAAAAGAAAACTATCCTCTCCTCCCTTACTTCCACTGAGAGAGAGCCCACTCTGTGGTGAGTGGCAGACAAAGAGCTCACGCACATGGGACTGGGGAGAAGCAAACATGGTTGGCCTTGAGGCAGAGAACAACTCCCCCAGGGAGGGCACCTGCACTGTCCTGTGTATGTGACCCAGGTCTGAACCCCAGCACCACATGGGAAGTGCCACGGGCACCAGAGGGAACTCCAGTGCTGTGGTGTCTCTCCCTCTCATCCTCTCTGAATGAAAAAGTAGCTCAGAGGAGGAAATTGTGTGATCAAGACCCCGTATCTGCAATGGAAAGAGGGGGGCAGGAATGAGAGCTTCTATCCTCCCCCCTCCCCCCCAGTGCAGAAACGCTATAGCCAAGGGTGCTGGCACCATCTTGGTGAGATCTCCTCCTCGGGAAGAGCAAATTACAGTCTTCTGTGAAATATGGAAATAAGATGCTTGCAAACGAGTGTGGATTTATGGTAATTTCCCAATACCTCCAGACATCCCACTGAAACATCTGCACTGCTCATGGGCGAGCGCTAATCAGAAACGCATTGAGCCGGCTCCTCCGAGGCCCCCGGGCTCCCCGAACACCCACAGAGCCCCTCCTGCCCAGCCTCCCTCGGAGCTAATGAGACCATGGGAGCCTCTGCCGTGGTTCAGAGCAACCAGATGTCGGCGGGGAAGGCACAGAACCTCTGCCTTGACAGTCCCGAATGAGATCCTCCTTCTTCAGCCCTTCCCGGTGGGGTGGGTGTGAACATCATGATGGAGGGAATCTGCTTTCTGCCGCCCCTGGGGAAGGTCAGCCTGAGACATGCCCCTCCCCGCCACACACAGTCCCCATGCCCGGCCTACCCCCCTGGGACTCTGCTACTGTAGGGACCAGCACTTGGCAAATGCGGAGCAGGTGTGGGGACCAAATGGCACAGTGGTGGAGTTGGTACAGGGCGCGTGTGTATTTAGACACCCCAGATGGATGGGAGGATGGGATGGGCGTTGATATTTATGGGCTGAGGATCCTGGAACAGGGTGGTAGGAGGAGCAGGAGGGGGAGGCCCCTGAGAAGTGACTTCTGCAGGGTGCACTCCTCTCCTTCCTACCCTTCCCCCTGGCTGCCGAGGCCACTTGGTCCACTTGGCTTTTCCAAGTGACCGGTCCATCCCGAGTGAGCCATGCCGTGTCTGCAGGCCTCCTGGTGGCCGGCGCTGCCTCCCTCCCGGCCACCAAGTCTGCTCCTTTCAGATAATAGTGCACCCTGCCTGCCGCCCGGATGGACTTTGCACCCAGTTACCTGTGTCTAGATCTTTCTGGCTCTGCCAGGCCAACAGCTGTCAGAGCTGGGGTCCTGGGGGACACAGGAAGTGCACAGGAGGTGAGGTCTATCAGCTTGGGGTGAAAGCTAAGAGGACTCAGCCAGGCCACCTTGAGCATGGGTGTGCTTGGTGTCTCTGTGAGCCCATCTGTCAGGTGGGACAAGCGGGTCTGGGTGTCAGAGGACAGAGTTAGGTGTGAAGACATGGGGGGGGGGGGCAGAAGTCCGTTTCAGAGCTGAGCCTGGCATTCCTCTCCTTACACCAAGAGCCTTAACAGAGGGCTGGGCTATTTGCAGGAATACTAAGTATCTTATTAATTTGATATGTAAACAAATATTTGCACACAGAGATTCCAACAAGAACCATCTAGCCTTATGCTTATGCTAAAAAAATGTTTTAAAGGGAGGATTTATTTAGGGTGATGACTGTTTTGGGAGCTCTGCAAACCTTCCTGGAGTGGGGGAGCATTCTTACCCAGACAGGTCTAACTCCTGGGGCCTGTGATTCTAGGCACAGAGCTCAGGGCAGCTGAGGTGAAGGGCTTCTGGGGGGCTCACAGGACCAGAAGCCCAGCATTTGGTTGGCTGTGTGTTCACTGTTTGTTTGGTCAAGCCGGGGACGGGGGGTGGGGTGGGGTTACAGTGGTGGTGCCATGCATGGCAAAGGGCAGAGGTGAGCCTGGAAAATGAAGAGCCATGGGAGCCACGGGGCCAGGTTGTGGTGCACTCAGTAGCGGGCACATAATACCATGTGCAAGGACCGGGGTTTCCGTCCGTGGTCCCCACCTATGGGGGGTTCAGGAATGGCAGTGAAGGTCCGCAGTATTCAAACCATCACCATCTGCTGTCCCTCTGAAGCCAGGGCTATTTATAGCCTCTCAGAATATGTCATTTTGGTTAAGTGCACATATTACCATGCTCAAAGACCTGAGTTCAAGCCCTCCCACCCCACAACCTGCAGGGGGGATAAAAAAAAAAAAAACGGTGAAGCAGATCTACAGGTGTTTTTCTCTCTTCTTCCTCTCCCCTCTCAACTTGTCTCTGTCCTAGCCAACAAAATAGGAAGACAAAAAAAAAAAAAAAGACAGAGACAGAGACAGAGACAGAGACAGAAAGCAAGCAAGAAAGAGTCACCAGGAGTGGGGGAGCTCATAGTTTCTACACCAGGTCCCATAGAAAATTCTGATGGCAATAAAAAAAAATTAAGTGACAATTCAAAAGACATCATTCATTTGAAGACACTGATAAGAACTGCCAGGACTATAATTTAGGTCACTGAGATATCACCTAGTTATTTGTTTAGTTAGTTGTTTTGGATAGAGATGGAGAGAAATTGAGAGGAGGGGGGAGATAGAGAGGGAGAGAGACACACCTGCAGTCCTGCTTCACCACTTGTGAAGCTTTCCCCCTGCAGGTGGGGACCAGGGACTTGAACCTGGGTCCTTGTGCATTGTAAGGTGTGCACTCCACCAGGTGCACACCACCCAGCTCCCTCACCTAGCTAGTTCTTATGCCCACAAGCCCAGCCACCCCTACCGGGTCTTCAAATACCCAGCCCCTCCTCCCAGTGTCCCTGGAGCTGGCGTGGGAGACACAGCCAGTGGGGGAGGAGCTGTGCTGGGCTTGCTATAAGCACGTCTGAGTTATGAAGTGTCTGGCTCATTAGGCGGAGGGGCTGCTGTGATTCTGTTGCTGGAGACAGAAGGCTATTTACGCCAAGTTTTGCCAATTGATTTAATTTGCTAAGTGGGCACTGCCACATCTTAATTACTGTCCTCTCGCTCAGAGATGTTCTGCAGTGGAGGAGGGGAAGCTGTGGTCTCAGAGGCTGGTGTACTCAGGGGTGCCCAGACTGGGGGGACCCAGACTGGTTTCTCCAGTGATGCCCATGGACTTGTTAGTCCGTGAAGAGAAGTATTGGTGATTGACAATGACCTGGGCACCTCCCCCCATCCACCCAGTGTACCCCCGCACCCTCAACCATTCAGGACAGACGGAGCAATGACAACATCCCTTTGGACTCTCCTGTCCCCTGCTGCCCCCCACCCCGGCCCAGATCTACCAAATAAAAGCAGGACACTCCTGAGCACATGCTAACATCCTGGAGCCAAAGTTTTCTGCCGCAAAATGGCCAGAGGATCCCAAATGGCTGGCTGGCTACAGTTCATTCTGGGCGGGGAAGGGGAGGAATTTTTTCAAGTTACACCCAGATGTGACTATATCTTAAATTTCTTTAACTTTCCTGTGTCTCAAGGCAAACATACAGACTAGTTTTCTTTGTATCAATAATGAGCTAAGATTTGCTAAAAGAAATAAAAACCTTTATTTTAGAGGGTTTTTTAAATAGTGTATCCCTAGAATTGATAGAATTCATTTCTTTCTTTTTAATATTTATTTATTCTCTTTTGTTGCCCTAGTTGTTTTATTGTTGTAGTTACTATTGTTGTCATCATTGTTGGATAGGACAGAGAGAAATGGGGAGAGGAGGGGAAGACAGAGAGGGGGAGAGAAAGACAGACACCTGCAGACCTGCTTCACTGCCTGTGAAGCGACTCCCCTGCAGGTGGGGAGCCGGGGGCTTGAACCGGATCCTTATGCCGGTCCTTGAGCTTTGTGCTACCTGTGCTTAACCTGCTGCGCTACCGCCTGACTCCCGAATTCATTTTTTTCTAAATGTCTGGGGCTGGGAGGAGGCCCGACCAATAAAGTACGCACGTTACCATGTGCAAGGACCCAGGTACAAGCCTCCGGTCCCCGCTTGCCGGCAAGTGGAGAAGCCTCACAAGTGATGAGCAGAGCTGCAGGTCTCTCTCTATCTTCTCCTGTTTTTCTTGGACACTATCATAAATTAAAAATTCAATTAAAACATTTTTTAAAAGATTACTTTGGAGCCAGCAGGTAGAGCCCAGGACTTGGCTTTGGTGAGGCCCTAGGTCCTGCTCCCCCCATGCCCCTTCTCTCTCTCTCTCTCTCTCCCTCTCTCTCTCTCTCTCTCTCTCTCTGCCATGAAACAGGTTAGTGCACCTTTCAGAAGCATCATGCCAGGGGAGCAGCAAATTGGAGCAGGGCTGGCAGCAGGGCACCGTGCCCAAACTGCCAACACCCTTTTTGTGTCACCCCTGCCCAGAAGGCACTGTTCCTTCTCCCCTCCCCCCATGAAAATATGGGGACAGCCTCTCACCCTCCAGCCCCCTGCAAACAGTTCAATAAGGCCATGGATGGGCTCTGGGTCAAGGTGGAGGGGACTGTGTCCTTTGAATGTAACTGTGTCCAGGGCAGACAGGTGAATCAGTAAATACTTCCAGATAATGAGCGATTGGGGGGTGGGGGGAACGTCTTTCCTTGTCATTTGCAAAGCCACTTAGGAAACAGAAAAAAAAAGTCTCCTTACAGTTGAGCAGTCCCTCCAGGAAGGGAGCCCCACTGACTTCCCAGAGGGGAGGTGTGTGGAGAGCCCTGAAACCAGCCGCCCTCCCTGCTGGGGTGCTGAGCCCTGCTTTCTGCCTGCCCCACCCAGGCGCTGAATGCCGCTCCTGATTATTTTATTGGTCTGCCGCCCTTCCCGGTTTGAATGCCTCCCTCTACCCGAAACGCCGAGATTGGGGTATTTTTCGAGAGACCCGTTTTTCTCCAAGGCAGGGTGGCAGGGTGGCTCCGTGAGCACACAGCTGTGCTAGTTTCCTTGCAGGTTCTGTCAAGGACCTTGGCCCCCTCTTTATTTTTATTTTTATTTGGAGGCTCGATCCCCCCAGGCATGGGAAATGAAAATAAGAGTAAACAGGTGGGATCACATGAAACTCCTACACAGAGACAACCAGGTAACCCAGTAAATGGGAGAAGGTATTTGCACATCATACATCAGACAAGAAACTGATATCAAACATCTGTACGGAATTGGTACAGATCTACAAAGGAAGCAAAAATAGCCCAGTCAAAAAGTAGACCAAAGAACGAAACAGACGGTTTTCTAAAGAAGAGAGACACAGGACCCACAGGCTCATGAAGAAGCACTCCACTTCACTGACCATTAGAGGAATGCAAATTAAAACTATGCTGGGTGGCCCGGGAGGTGGCGCAGTGGATAAAGCATGGGGCTTTCAAGCATGAGGTTCTGAGTTCAATCCCCGGCATCCCATGTACCAGAGTGATGTCTGGCTCTTTCTCTCTCTCCTCCTATCTTTCTCATAAGTAAAATATTTAAAAAAAAACTACACTGGGATTCCATCTCACAGCTATGAAAATGGCTTCCATCAACAAACTAGGAGGTGTTGGTGAGATTGTGGAGGAAAGGGACTCTGCAGACTGGGGCAGCCCCTCTGGAGGGTTGTGTGCACAGTCCTTAAACAAATAAAAAAAAAAAAACCGGAATTACCTTATGACCCAGCAAGACCACTCTTGGGCATTTATCCAAAGGACACTCAAACATTAATTAGAAGGGACACATACAGCCCCGTGTTCAGGGCTGCTTCAGGGCCACTGTCGTATGCTTTACATTGGTTTGTTCTAGCCCTCCCCCGCCAAGAGAATTGGATCAGTCCTGTTAATTTCGCGGGCCTGCTTGGCCCCGCCCCAAGGAACCCCGAGAGAGGGGTTCCTGAGTCAGAGAGTTCCTGAGTTCCTGAGTTCGAGAGTTTCAGAGTTACAGAGTAAGGGAGAGTTCCACAGTGGAAGAGTTTCAGAGGGTTCCTGAGTTCCAGAGTTCCAGAGTTGGAGAGTTCCCGAGTTACAGAGTAAGAGAGAGTGCTTGTGCCGCCGCAAAGAGACAGCAGAGTTCTGTTTGGTGATTAGTTTGTCTTAGTTTATGAATCGTTGTTCCTGAATAAAGAAATACAGCTGCCCTGCCCAGCCGTTGTCTCCACGTCTCTGTTACCCGCCGTGAAGCAAGCCCGGCCAGCTGGAGCCATCCGGAAATTTAACAACAGGCCACTACCCTCCCTCTCTCTCTCTCTCTCTCTCTCTCTCTCTCTCTGACTCTGCCTGCCTGAATGGCAAAGTGGGCTCAAGGGGGTAAAGTTTCACATGCAAAAGTCTGGGCTGCACAGAATAAACAGAGAGAAGGAAAGCGAGTGTGAGGTGTGGGGGGTGTCAGACAATGGCACACCTGGCTGAGCATACATGTCACTTTACACAGAGAACCGGGTTCAGGCCCCTGGGACGCTCCACAAGTAGTGAAGCAGGGCTGCAGGTGTCTCTCTGTCTCTCTCCCTCTCTGGATGCCCCTTCCCCTCGATTTCTGGCTGTCTCTGTCCAATAAATAAACAAAATAACAGAAGGAAAGAAAGAAAGAAAGAAAGAAAGAAAGAAAGAAAGAAAGAAAGGAAGGAAGGAAGGAAGGAATAGAGAAAGAAAGGAAGAAATAGAGAAAGCAAGCCAGTGATAGAGGGTCTGTCTGGCTCTTGTCCCCCTCCCACTTCCCAGCCTTGGGGACACTCCAGAGGCAGGTGCATTTCAGAGGTAAGCAACTAGAACCCAGGGAGCTGGATCCAGTGCCTGGTAAGCTGGGGAGGGAGTGGTGGCTCAGCAGGGAGTTGCCTAGGGAGACCCAGTGGGCAGGCAGGGGCTGGAGAGAGAGAGGCACAGTCTCTGCACAAGCATCCTGCCTTCCCAGCCAGAGTGGTGCCTGCACTGAGGTCAGGGGGCAGGGGAGGGGCGAGGACTGACAGGACCAGGCGGTACAGGGAATGCTGGACTACAGTCCCCACTCTGACTCTGGCCTGGCCATTAGCAGGGGTTGCACCACAAACAAATGGCTAGGATGGGGGGGGGATCTCTGGGACCACAGGCTCAGGGCCCCCAGCCCCTTCCCTTGTGTCACCAAGGTGGAGGACCACTACCATCACCCGTTCCCCCCCCCCCCAGTGGGGGACAGTGCTCAGAGCCCCCACCCCAAAGAGGCAGGTCTGAGTAAACAGAAGCTGGTCTCCCTGGCAACACACAGTTTGGCTTCCCTCTCACTCACAGCAGGCCCAGAGGTGAATTATTTACTTTCTTTGTCCCAGGCTCCCACCCTGCCTCAGAAGATGAGGGGCCTTTCTTTTGGAATGACCAGCAGGAAATGGGCCGGGGTCCTGCCACAGTGGTGTCCTAAGCACCAGTGGGAGAAGCCGTCTCTGTGCAGGGTGGTGGGCAGGCGTGGAGGGAGTTGGCCTTGGTGAGGATGTGGCACTGAGGGCCATGGGCAGGGCTCCAGTCTTTTCTAAGAGGAAGCCACAGTGCCAGACTGTCTCAGCAGGCTTCCTTGCGATTTCTCTGTAAAACCATCATAGGAGATCCCACTTGAGAAGAGGAGAAGAAAAAGATTCTTTCAGAGCTCTAGGCAAGTGTGTCTGCACACTTACAGGAGAGGATTAGAAAGCACACAAAGGATTTTTGGTTTTTTTTTTCCCTCCAGGGTTATTGCTGGGGCTTGATGCCGGCACTACAAATCCACTGCTCCTGGCAGCCATTTATTTCCGTTTTGTTGGATAGGAAAGAGAGAAACTGAGAGGGAATGGGGAGACAGAGAAGAAGAGAGAGAAAGAGAAAGAGAAAGATAGACACTTGCAGACCCACTTCGCCTCATGTGAGGCCTCCCCCCTGCAGGTGAGGAGCCAGGGGCTCACTATGTGTGCTTGATCGGGCGCACCGCCACGTGGCCCCTGCATTTTTCTTTTTCCTTCCCTTTCCTTTCCTTCCCTTCCCTTCCCTTCCCTTCCCTTCCCTTCCCTTCCCTTTCCTTTCCTTTCCTTTCCTTTCCTTTCCTTTCCTTTCCTTTCCTTTCCTTTCCTTTCCTTTCCTTTCCTTTCTTCTTTTTTAACCAGAGCACCACTCAGCTCTGGCTTGTGGAGGCGTAGAGGGACTGAACCTGGATTTGGAGACTCAAGCATAAGAGTCTCTTTGCAGAACCACTAGGCTGTCTCCCATCTTCCTATTTTTTTTTTTTTTTTTATGTTAGTGGTTCCTGGAGGCTGGGAACTGGAAGCAGTGACTTAAGCTATTTTTTTTGCACTTGGTCATAAAGTTTGGCTTATTTGAAACAAGGAATTTATACATAATGCCTTCTTGGGCCTACATGGCCATGGTCTAGTGTCCAGTGCTACATGCAGATCTAGCTGAGGTAAAAAAATCAATCAATCAATCAACCAGTCAATCAATCGGGCAATGTGGAAGTTGTGTCTACTCAATACTCCGGGGAGAGTGGTTCACTCAAAGCACTTTCCAACCCCGCACTCAAAGGGGACATGGGTTGAAGAGAGAGCATCAGTCCTTCCTGAAACCGCTAATCAGGGCAGAAATCACAGTGCCCAGTGGGCCCCGTCAGCCACAGCTCACCCGTCTTCGGCGACTCTGCACAGACAGAGCAGTTCATTCTGAAAGGGCCTTCTTGTTATCTGCGGCATTCTTTGCCTCCACGAGGCATTCCGGGAAGCCTTTTATGCACTGGCAGCAAATGAAGCTTTCTGGCTTGATGGGGGGGGGGGGGGGATTGCCCAAGTCTCAGCCTCAGGTTAAGAGGCCTCCTTGAGCTCAGACAAGCAGTCTCCAGAGGTGTGTGAAGCTCTCACTGCTACATGGGGTGTCTGTTCAATGTGAGTTAACTGAACTCGAATAAAAGCAAAGGTTCAGGCTGGGTGGTGGCGTGCCCGGTTAAGCACGCATAGTACTAAGCACAAGGACCTGCCCAGGGATTCCTGTTCAAGCCCCCAGCTCACCACCTGGGGTGGGGGTAGGGGGCTTCTCAAGTGCCAAAGCAGGTCTGCAGGTGTCTCTCTTTCTCTCCCCCTCTCTATCTCCCTCTCCTCTCTCAATTTCTCTCTGTCCTACCTAATAACATGGAAAAAAAAAAATTGGCGGCCAGGAGCCATGGATTTGTAGTGCAGGCACCCAGCTCCAGTGGTAACCCTGGAAGAAGTAAATAAAGAAATAAATGCAAGGTTCTGGTTATCTGCCTCCTCAGTCCCATTGCAAGGGACTAACAGGAGTTATCTGGCTAGTGGCCACCATGATGGTGACATCATACGCAAACCCATCTTTGTTGTGGGCTCCCACAGAGGTGCCAGCTCAATGCTTCCAGGGTCCAGGGGCTCCAACCAGGATCCCTGGGCAGGTGCTTACGTTTGGCACTATGTGCGCTTAACCACCCAGCCCGAACTTTAGCTTTTATTCCAGGAGCCTCTATAACCCCTTCTGAGCCGAGCTCCATGCTGTGGGTGGCCTGTGGATCTGTGGGGGCCCAGCGGTGCACAGTCTGGCTCCCCTGTCAAGGCAGAATATGCCAGGACTTGAACCTCCTGCTATAGCTGTGGGCTCAGTTTGACCTTGAGCCCTTAATCTGCGCACACATAAAAGGGGACGCATAGCTGCCCCCTCCCAGATCCCACAGGCCTGGCCTCTCTCCTGTCTTCAAGCCAGCCCTGGCATAATCAACAGTGTGGCTATCTGCCAATTATCCCCTATTCAGACAGGACTGGGCGTTCCCAGGGTGACTGGGGAGCCTCGCGCTGTACTTATTAATTTTCATCACTCGGTTCTGTGCGCAGTATTTAACCCAATCGCATTAGATGTGCTGTCTTGACCCCATCCACCCACTACAGTGTGGTGATTCTCTCTGAAGCTGAGGGGATCTGTTGACAATATGCTTTCCTTCCTTCCTTCCTTCCTTCCTTCCTTCCTTCCTTCCTTCCTTCCTTCCCTCTTCCTCCTTCCCTCCCTTCCTTTCTTTTTAAAAAGAATTTCAGTTATATCTGGGCCGCTCCAGCTCCTCTCTTTCAAGCACCCCTACCCTCCCCCCCACACACACACCTTAACCGGAGCACTGTTCACTGTTCAGCTCTGCTTATGGTGAATTGAACCTTGGACTCCAGAACCTCAGACATGACAGCCTCTTTGCATAACTCTGCATATTATACTATCTCCGCCTGCCCCTTTTTAAGTTCCTTCTTCTCCTTCTCCCACTTCCCTCTTTCCCTCCCCCTCCTCCTCCTTCTAGCTTCTCTCTCCACAGTGTTGTTCTCCCCCTAGTTCTGGTTGGAGGCATCTGGCACAGGTCCCTGGGGTGGGCCCATCACCATGTCCCTCCTGGCTTAGACCCAATCTTAGTGGGTACATGGGTGGGCAGGGGTGGAATGAACATAAGAAAACAGGGGGGCTTCCCAGAGGGGGGCAGGAGGCCTCAGCTCAGTCAGGTGGAGAGCTGTTGGTGGGAGAATTCATTTTATTACAGCTGCTGCTCCCCCTTGACATGCTACCACAGTTGCTCTTAGCTGGTAGTGGAGGGTGAGGGGAGGAAATGCCTGAGATCACTAGGTGGCCTCGGGTGAGAGGCAGCCCGTGTCACTGCCCTGCCCCCTGCATGCCCCTTCCTTCTCTTTCTCCCTCTCCACCGCCCACCCAGGAAAGGTTTCTGGACCTGCGGCTTCCCACCACTCCCCAAAGCCACGGGCAGCCCCTGCTGACCACACCGTTTCGCCATGCAGCCCCTGTCTGGACTCTTCCCTGCATGGTTCACTTGGCTGCAAACCCTCCATGCCTGCAGCTCAAGGTTGAGGTCCCTACCCTGCAGCACGGCCCAGACCCATGACCATGTCTCTCTACGGCCTAGGGGATCAGGCCCCGTCTTGCCTCTCCAAGTGTATGTGAGGCCTCTGTCTACCCAGTGCCCCACACCAGGGATACCCAGTCTCCCTGGCCAACTCTTTTTCTGGAAGCTGTGTCCTTTCTTCTCCTTCCCACTTTCAGCCTCGGGACTGTCCCTGTGAATGTCCATGAGGCCACCCTACCTGGAGTGCCCACCTCATGTCAGCGGGCCTGACACTCAGACCCTCGGAGGCCCTCCTAGTGTCCTCTCTCTCTCTCTCTCTCTCCTCCTTGGTTATTGGCTTGACCTGCTTTCCCAATTGTGGGTCTTTGGGGTAAGATTTAGAGGTGTGCCATTATCTGGCCTGTCCCCTGTGCTCCCATCCTGGTGCAGAGGCAAGGGGGAAGCTCGCTAGATAAATGTCTGACTTTCACAGCAATGCATGTGGCCTGCCTTCGCCTCTGTGTACAGGGCTTGAGCCTCTCAGGTTCCACAGTTCTTCCTTGGTCCAGCTAGCTCTTCCCCCAGAGCAGTGGTGCTGTGCCATGCGGTGGCAGAAGCCTTGCTGGTGCTGAATAAACCCTCCCCTGTCCTGTCTTCCTCCTGCCTCTGGGCCAGAGCAGTGCTCCCGAGAGCCGGCCTCATACAGCCTGCAGATCTGTCATCCCCTGTCCCCGTGCTCTCCTGGGCCTGGCCATCAGGTGTAGGGAAACACACTGAAACTCGGAATGGGGCCTATTTGTTCATATGAAAGTCATGGACCTAGTCACAGGAATGTCGGCAGTTCAAGAAAGAAGAGGGGCCTAGAGCTGGCACGCCTGACGGCTGAGAACATCATCACAGTGCAGGGGTTCAAGCTCCCGCTTGCCAGCTGCAGGGAGAAGCTTCATGAGCAGTGAGACAGGACTGCAGGTGTCTCTTTGCTGTGCAGATGTCCCCTCAGGCTAGTGCCAGATCCAGTGAGAGTTAATACGATATTCTCCAAGTGCCCTTCCCAACCAATCCTGTCCCTGCTCATCACTCCCGGTTTTTGCCCTATAAAGCCCTTCTTCTTCCGCCCCTCTCTCTCTTGCCTGTTTTTCACATCAGTGAACAGAAGGGTGCAGCACATAGCAGGAGGCGGACATTTTGGCTAGCTCCACGTGTGGCCCGAACCGCTGCGCTCTCACCCAACTCTGAGGTGCCCGCGAATAAAGAATTGTGTCCCCTCTCCGCTCCGGATCTTCTCTCTCGCTCTCTCCCCCACGTCGCAGCACGGCATCTCTTTGTGTCTCTCCCTCTCTCGCTCCCCTCCCTTTCAATTTCTCTTTGTCTTATCAAATAAGTAACTAAAGTTAAAAACTATTTAAAAAGAAAGAGGACAAGACCAAGGGACCATTCTGGCCACTCTCAGCAGAGCCATGAACAATATCTTTTGGGTACTTTCTGGGTACGTTCCTCACGATGCCAAGGAAGGGGCAGGGTACTGGGACTAGGTCCGTGTGTGGCAGGAGACAGGCCAAGAGATGAGTGGCCTTCGTGTGGTCCCCATTAGGCCTCTGGGTCCCCAGTTTTGGGGACTTGGAGTCTTTTTGACCTTCTCGGTTCTCCAGGCCCCCCTTCCCCAGAGATTCCCACCTGATTTCCACTCTCTGTTTGTTTGTTTTTACCACTCCGGTCACCAAAGGACTGTGTCCCCATCCCCACCCCCATAGATAACCACAATAATTCTCCCATAGTCTTGGATAGAGCTGGTCATTTTTTTCCCAGTATTTTTGAATATTTCTACATTCCACATCTGAGAGAAACTATTCTGTAGCTGTCCTTCACTGAGCACCATCTGTCAAAGGACATTTTGGCTGTTTCCAGGTTCTTGTGAATAAGACCATCTGAACGTGGGGGTGTCTACTCTTTGTCAAGACCACCCAAAGGCCAGAACTATGGCCCCCTGAGAAGTTTTATGGGCCAAGTCTAGGATTGCTGGGCCTGTGGTGTAGCTTTCAAAACACCTCTAAGAGGAGTTCCATGGTTTCTCTCTTGGAGAAATGCAAAACCTAAACCCTAGCCTGCTGGCAGGTAGCTTCAACCCCAGGGAATAGACACTAGACTAGGAAAACACTAAGTCCCAGGAGTGAGGAAACAGCAGCCGGAGCCAACACTCAGAGAAGCCCGTTCACGCTCCTGCCCCAGCGCCCAGGGGAGCACACTCCCACCTCACCACTGCTCTGCAACCCTCCCAGTAACAGCCCCCTCTACCAAGCCCTCTCCCACCCCTGCCTCCAGAGGCAGCTGCTGAAGGAACGAGGACCCCACAACCAGTTGCCACAGGCTGGGACTCCTCCCAGGACAGAGCTCTCACCCAGAACCCCCACCCCACACGCCAGGATGGATGTCTTCCCATGGAGCCTGGGAGAATGTTCAGGAGACAGTTGCTGGGGGGGGCCTGGAGGAACTCGACCTTTGACGGCATGTCTGCCAGCTGTGTACCAGCCCCAGAGGCAGCCAGAGGCCCCTCTGAATAGATAGAAAGGAAAAGAGGTCAGAGAAGATGCCACTTTTGAAGGATCTCACTCAGTAATGCCCAGGGCAGGAAGCAGATGTCCCGTGTTCCGAGCAGGGCTGAGCCCAGGGTGAGAAGCCTTTAAGGGCAACCTCAGCGTGACTGCTGCATGGAGCTGAAGGGAAACAGATGATCCAGGAGAGTCTAGGTTGCTACCCAGATTCTAAATCTTGTGTGGACCAGAGGAGGGTGAAAACCCCTCACCCCAGTGAGAGCACGTGGCGAAACTGGACTTTCCCACGGAGGGTCTGGGGATGCGAGAAGCATCTTTGGATGCCAGGGAGCTGGCCAAGCAGAAGTGGGGTTGGGCAGGGGGCAGCACAGGTGAGAGGGGGAAGATGGGAGGACAGAGGGTTGCTCATGTCTTCCTGGCCTGGTCTTAGTCTCTTGCTTCCTAACCCAGGACCAGAGGGCCAGAGCTCACCTGTGTGGCTGCTAGAACTCTTCTGGTACAGACTCAGCCGATGGTTACAGTCCCCTGGAACTTTCTAGAAATCATGTTGGGAACAACACAGCCAGAAGATGCAGATGCCTCAGCCACCTAGGGGCACAGCAGGGGAGGGGAGAGAGGGGGCCAGCAGGGGGAGGGGGAGAGGGCAGCCAATCACCAATGACCAAACCCCATGCGGGCACCAGGTGCACCTGCTGGATGTAGGCTAGAGTCCTGCCAACGGGCATGTGTCTCCTTGCGAGTTCAGAGAGAGAGAGTGAGAGAGAGGAGGCTGTAAGAGGCAGAATTCCCCTTGAGGACTGACAGGCAGAAAAGCTGCTCCTGTGTGTGGGGAAGTTTGACTTGACTGCAAACCTAACCTTGATAAGTAGAACACTCCTCACATCCTCAGAACTCTAGCGCCACTGATCTTTCTGGGGAGCTTCTCAAAACGGTCTGCTGACAGCTTACTGGATAGAGTCCATGTACTGCCACTCCTAAGGCTCTGGGTTCAAGACCTGGCCACACCTGGGAGCCATAAACAGCACTGAGGGTGTTCTGTGAATGGTGGGGTTTTGTCATGGTGTCTTTCTCTCTTTCTGTCCCTTCTCTTTCTCACTTGCTCCCTACTTTCCCTAAAATGCAGAATAGAAAACAATGGCTCAAGGAGATGACTGAGTGGTGACATTACACATGTATGGGCCGTGAAGCTTGAGAGAGAGAGAGAGAGAGAGAGAGAGAGAGAGAGCAGTTTATGCTGAGAAAAACACAAATAAAAAATAAAGATGGGGGACCAGGCAGTGGCGCACCTGGTTAAGCACATATATTACAGTGCACAAGGCCCTGGGTTCAAGCCCCTGGTCCCCACCTGCAGGGGGAAAGCTTCACAAGTGATGAAGCAGGGCTGCAGGTCTCTCTCTCCTCTCTCTCTCTCTCTCTCTCCCTCCCTCCCTCCATCTCTATCTTCCCCTCCCCTCTCAATCTCTATCCAATAATAATGAGTAAATAAAAAGAAAAAAATAAAGATGGGGCCAGGTGGTGGTGTACCTGGTTAAGCACTCACATTACTGTGTGCAAGGACCTGGGTTCAAGCCCCTGGTTCCCACCTGCAGGGGGAAAGCTTCACAAGTGATGAAGCAGGGCTGCAGGTCTCTCTCCTCTCTCTCTCTCTCTCTCTCTCTCTCTCTCTCTCTCTCTCTCTCTCCCTCCCTCCCTCCATCTCTACCTTCCCCTCCCCTCTCAATCTCTATCCAATAATAATGAGTAAATAAAAAGAAAAAAATAAAGATGGGGCCAGGTGGTGGTGTACCTGGTTAAGCACTCACATTACTGTGTGCAAGGACCTGGGTTCAAACCCCTGGACCCCACCAGCAGGGGGGAAAGCTTCACAAGTGGTAAGGTGAGGCTGCAGGTGTCTGTCTCTCTCCCTCTCTATCTCCCCTCTCCTCTCAATTTCTCTCTGTCTCCATCCAATAGTAAAGTCAAATAAAAAGAGAAAAAAAAATCTTAAAAATAAAGGAAAGACAAAGAAAGACCATGCAGCGTTAGAGTGGCCAGTGAACACGGTTAGACTTTAAATGGCGATGTTAAGATAGCTAGTGTCTCTGGTTAGGAAATCATCTTGGACATTCCAGTCCCAGCTCTGACCACAGGAGCGATACGGGTTTAGTCCAGACCGGGAGCACAGCTTCTGAGGGCTTGCCCTCTCCACACACTGTGCAGCTTGGTCCTGCTCTCTCGTGAGCTCAGCACTGACTGCGACCCGGCACACTTCCCCTCGTGGCTGTGAGACACTGGCCTCGGGAGTCTTGGCTAGAACATTTGTAGAAAGAATTGGAAAAGTAAGTAAGAGTGATAAACGGTACACTTGGAGAGGTAATTAACAAAGCACTTCCATGGACTCTGTCTCCAAGATAGATCTGAGTTCTTCAAAGCAGCTTAAAGACCTGTTTGACAGTAAGGGCCCTGGGAGTGCTGGGAAAGTGACTTCCTGTCCCCGGGCTCACAGGAGTTCAGCTGAGCAGTTTAGATGAAGATGGGAACACAGGGGGGCCAGGTGGTGGCGCACCTGGTTGAGCACACACACTACAGTGCTCAAGGCTGGGTTCAAGCCCCTGGTTCCCACCTGCAGGGGGAAAGCTTCACCAGCGGTGAAACAGATCTGCAGGTGTCTCTTCTCTGTCTGTCTGTCTCTCTCTCTCTCTTTGTCTCTCCCTTCCCTCTCAATTTCTCTATCCAATAATTCATTTTGTTTAAAAAAAAAGTTTATAAAAAGATGGGGACACAGAGCTGGCCCTCTCTCTAGGGTCAGCTAAGCTGTTCACCAGCTGCCACCGGGCCCGGGCTGTCACCTCTGATGATGTCAGCGGCACTCCACAGCTGAGTTACAGCCATGCTCCTCACCAAAGCCACCTGTTACTGTCACTCACAGAGGAACCAGGGTGTGAACTCCTTGAGTGAGGTGCAGGGGTGCAATTACCCCCAGGGTGACAGCTGGCCAGTCACCTGTTGAGTCCAGTGAGGAGACACTTTAATCACCCCCTCCCCGGAGCCAGGTGGTGGCGCACCTGGTTGAGTGCACACATTACAATGCCTGAGGACCCGGGTTCCAGCCCCTGGTCCCCACCTACGGGGGTGGGAGTTCCACAAGGGGTGGAAGCAGGGCTGCAGGTTGCTGGGAAAGCCTGAGGATGCTTCTTCCCAAGCAAGTGCTCTCTGGGTTGGAGAGAACTCGACTGGAGCCAACCTAGGCTGCTGCGTGGGAGAGGGATCAGGAACTCGTGCTGGGCTAGCGTCACAGGAGAGAGATTCTGGGACTCTCAGAGCCAGAAGGCAATCCCAAGTGTATTCAACCAGAAGAGCAGCTGTATATATACTCGCCAAGTAGGGTGGAAACAGGATGTGACGTAGAGAGGGTGGAGTGAAAAGAGACTGGTGGAAATCAGGGTGTGACAAGGAGAGGGGGCGGAGCAAAAAGGGAGTATGAGCCCGTGGGGATTGAACCAATGCCCTGCAGGCAGGGTGGTTCTAGTGGTTATGTAAATAGACCGCAGAGTTAAGCTGGGGGAAGCTAGTGTACTGCCCAACAGAGGGTGTCTCTCTTTCCCTCCATCTTGATCTCCCCCTCTCCTCTCTACTTCTCTCTGTCTCTATGCAAAATAAATAAAGTATATATCAACAACTTTGCCCCAAGTCCTCATCTTCCAGAACTCCATTAACAGCGCTCAGAAAAAGCATCCCCCTCCTTGGGGTGTATGAAATCAAAGCATGCAAGTGTATGAAATCAGAGCATGCAAGTGAGGCCCCACTCAGCTAATTGCCTGTAATTATCCCTTACATAATATTATATTCAATTGTATTACATAATATTGTGTACAGTCATGAGGCGTGCACAAGCATTATGTGGCGAGGACTCTAGAGGAAGGAACAGGATCTCCGCAGCTGAGGCTCCAAAGCTGCCCTGTCTCGTCTGGGTTTGGACCCGGCTCTGTCCTGCGCTTGCGGAATTCTAGAAGCTGGTCTTCATTTTCCCCAACGTTGATCGGTTCAGTGGAGATTAAAACCGTCTCTCCTCATGCTGCTCTGCGCGTGCAATGTCGTGACCCGTAACAAGTGCCGGGGTTCTAAACTCCGCAACCTGGGTGGCACTGAGGAGGAGGAGGGAGGGGCGCTGGTGAGTGGCCAGAAACTGCTGGCACAGTTCCAGCAAACAGGCGAAAAACAAGGGCAGCTTATTGCTTGGAGCCCCTTGCCCGAGGATGCCTGTCTGCTCTTCAGCGTGGCGGTTAGGCTTCCTCCTTTAGCCATCAACTCTAACTCCAGGGCTTGATTTCTGTTAACCCACGTTCCCACAGTGGAGAATCATGTCACCACCACTGTCGGCCCCCCCACCCCCCGGCATCACCAAGGGAACAAGGAACGGTCGGAGAAACGGCCGTGAGCTCAGCGGCACTGAGCTTAGCAGGGGCACAGACCCAGCCAGGTGACCCCCTGGCCACCGCAATGAAACGCTTCAGGAAAGTCACTTCTGTGGCCCCTTTAACAGCTGCATCCAGTGGACAGGGATCTGCAGGCAGCTGAGGGCCAGGGCAGCCCCAGATGGCAGCAGACTCCACCTGTCAGGCTGAATAGATGGGCTGGGTAGCCCTGGCTGACCCCTCTCAGTCTGAAGTGGAGGGGAAGTGAAGTACGAATGCACCCAGCCACTCATTTCCATCAGGCCAAGGCTCTTAATCACAGAGGAGAGAAAGTAGTCCAGAAAGAGTAAGAAGCAGGGTGTTGGGGGGAGGGGAGGGGTGTGTGTCTGTTTAGGGCCTCAGCTGTCTCCTCCTGATGGGGTGACCTTGGAAACGCAGCCTTTCCTCCCTTCCTTCCTTCCTTCCTTCCTTCCTTCCTTCCTTCCTTCCTTCCTTCCTTCCTTTTCATCAGAGCCCTGCTCAGCTCTGGCTTATGGTGATGTGGGAGACTGAACCTGGGATTTCAGAGCCTCAGGCGTGAGAGTCTCTTTGCATAACCATTATGCTATCTACTCCCCCCGCCCCCAAGTACGGCTTTTCTACACCCCAGTTCCTGGATCCCAAACCACGAGTGGGGGTGCCATTCCTTCTAGAATCCCAGCTTATGTTTCTGCTTCCACCACCAGTGGTCACTTCACAGCCACAGGCGATCACACTGTTCCTGTGATGCAGCTGAGATGGACAATGAGTCCTTCTCATCCTGGACATGCCACTCACACCCAAACCCGCTCTTCTACTCAAGGTACCTCCTGCTGGTACCAGTTTGGTGACTGGTTTTTGTTTTTCTGTCTTTTTTTTTTTTTTTTGCCTCCAGGGTTATCACTGGGGCTCGGTGCCAACACTACAAAACCCTGCTCCTCCTGACAGCTATATTTCCCCCCCGCCCATTTTATTGGGTAGGATCTGAGAGAGATATTGAGAGAGGAGGGGGAAACAGAGAGGGGGAGAAAAAGACACACCTGCAGGCCTGCTTCACAGTCTTGTGAAGCACCCCCACACACACACACACACACACACAGGCGGGGAGCCAGGGGCTTGAATCCAGATCCTTGTATGAGTCCTTGTGCTTCATACTATCTATGTGTGCTTAACCAAGTGTGCTGGGGCCCAGCCCCCTCGTTTTTCTGTCTTTACCAGCTCATTGATGTTTTCCATTCACTTCTGTGCTTAAGGTGATCATCCCAAGAGCAGAAATAGTCTCCTTGTCTTCCCCGGAGGCACCTCTGGGACTTGAGCGCATGCAGCCTGGCATACATGCCTTTCACTGCGCACTGAGTCTCTTTGCATCAGTATTCTGTGATTCAGCAGGACCGGGTCCGCCTGCTGGGCGTCTCAGGTTCCCTGTATTGTGGTATCACAAATAAATAGAGCTGTGGTGACCTTGCGGGTGGGGGTGAGAGTACGTCCAGCTTAGCAACCTAATTCAAAGATCGCCCGGGGTGGGTATGGGCTAGCACTTGCCATCTAGACCTTTAACAAGGTCTACTCATAATTCCACCAGCAGAACCAGGGCGAGCCCAGGGAAGCCAAGACGCATGGGGTCCTCAGCCCCGGAGCATGTGTGCTTCCAGCTGGAGTAGACAGTGACAAACACTGTCCCAAAGAAATTAAATATTTTTACGCTTTCAAAGTCTATTGTTTATAGAGTTCGCCTTTTATTCCCCTCCAAGGTATGAATTCAGGGGGGAAGAATATCAGAAGAGTGTGCTAACCCTCCAATGCTGGCTGAACATCGTTCCTTGCTCAAAGGCCGACTGAGCTCCTTAAGAGAAACTCCTGTTCTGGCTTTGATCCCGTGTCAGCCCCTGTGTTCTGGAAGGTGATTCCATCCTTTCTTTCTGTCACGTCGGTCTCCATGGTGAAGGCAGCAGTGGAAGAGGAAGACCCACACTTGCACAGTCATTCCCTAGTGAACTCCTTAGTAACGCCTCCCACCGCCAAGTCATCACTTTCTATGTGGTGTGACCGGAAAAAAGGGGCTGTTCTGAGTGTGTCCTTTCTGTCAGCTCCAATTATTCTCCCCGTGGGCCTATGTCCTCTAGTCTACTTCTCCCCCCTCCCCTCCTCCTCTCCCTCTCCCTCTCTCTCTCTCTCTCTCTCTTGCTTCCAGAGTTATCACTGGGATTTTGTGTCAGCACTATGAAGCCACTGCTCCTGGTGGCCATTTTTTCCCCATTTTTATTAAATAGGACAGAGATAAATTGAAAGAGAAGAGGGAGATAGAGAGGGAGATAGATAGAGAGACACCTACAGACCTGCTTTGCCGGTGGGAAGCAGGGGCTCGAACCCAGGTCCTTGCACTTTGTACTGTGTGTGCTTAACTAGGTGCACCACCACTGGTCCCTCTACTTTTCTTCTGAGACATAAAACCCGACCTAAGGATTCCCAGCCAGCACGCAAGCTCCAGCCAAGAATCGGTCAGTCATCACAGATACAAGAGGTCAATTTTCTTTTTACCAGCAAAGCTCTTGACCTGAAGCCCAGGATGGTCCCGCTGGGCCTCCCTTGAGTTGCTCTGGTCTTTGAGGGCACCCAGGACCCTGGCTGGTTTCACTGTCAACAAGTGATCTGACCCCGCTGATAGTGACAAGAGCCAGAGAGAACCAGAGCACTGACTCTGCACCATTCAGAGACGCTCCAGAGTTCCTGCCTGAGTGCAGGAAAAAGATGCAGGCGAGGAGAAAACCTTGATGCAGGGAGCAAGGCAGTTCACGGGGAGTGACCAAGTGGACTGGAGTGTTTAGAGGGCAGGCTGGCGAGGTCCTAGGAGATGAGGAGTTATATGAGTAGGGCCCAGTGCACCAAGGCTTTCTTTATGTCTCTCCCCATCCCCAAGATCGTGACACAGAGGGGGGCCAGGTGGTGCACACACTACAGTGTTCAAGGACCTAGGTTCAAGCTCCTGGTCCCCATACGCAGGGGGAAAGCTTCACAAGTGATGACGTAAAGCTGCAGGCGTCTCTCTGTCTCTCTCTCCCCCTCCCCTCTCAATTTCTCTATATAATAATTAATAAATTAAATTAGAAACATTAAAGAAGAAATCTAATAAAAAAGACAGAGAGCCATCAAACGAAGGAGAGACAGAGAGAGAAGGAGAGACAGAGAGAGAAGGAGAGGGAGAGGGAGAGGGAGAGGGAGAGGGAGAGGGAGAGGGAGAGGGAGAGGGAGAGGGAGAGGGAGAGGGAGAGGGAGAGGGAGAGGGAGAGGGAGAGGGAGGCGGGGAGCACAGTACTGAAGCTTCCTTCAGTGCAGTGGGTTCCTGGGTTGGAATCTGGATCATGCACAGGGCTCTCCAAATTTTTCTGGCCCCCACCAAGAGTTCCTAACTTGGCTTCGGAGTCACCATGGGTGAAGACCACTCAAAACAAGGTGCCCTGGTGGCTGTAAGCTTGTGTCCCTTTGCCGGGAAGGCTGAGTGTCTCTCCAGGGAATGGCTGGGGCTTGCTGGTTTGCCTGTACTGCTGCCAACAGGAGAGCCGCACCTTTGGAAGGAATGACTCAGCCCTGGACATGGAGAGCAGACGACTGAGTCTCTTGACAGCGGGATTCTAAGAACATGGGTTCTGGGGCTCAGTCTTGTGCCCCCGTTTGGGTGCTGAGGTCCTTACCAGCTGCACGGCCTACGCCTATTTCTAGCTTTTCTGCGTCTCACTTTCCTCAAGTGGCAACAGAGACAAAAGCACCGACGGGTTTATCTGCTCTCTCTGCATGGATTTTCTAGACTTTAAACAACTTCTGTGCAAAATTCTTGGAGTGGTGACCAACCCACAGGAGGGTTCTCCTACACAACACTGGCTGTTGCTGTGAAAGGGAGCAGCCCACACTTTGAAATCTCCTCAAAGGAGCTCTCCTTAACTCAGCTCACCACGGCGGCTGCTGTGACGGGCAGGGGTGTCAACCTGTCGGCTGCTCTCACTCCCCCAGAGGGAAGCAGCATCCTCTCCTCTTTATAGATGAGGGGGTCGCAGTCCAGCAATGGGGGGGGGGGGCCTTGAGGCTCACATCCACTGCCACTTCAGGTCCCTGTGTCTGCAGTACAAGATGTCTCTTTTCTAGGATGGGGGTTAAGTGAGAGGTGGGGTGTGAACAGAGAGACGCTGAGACAAGGGCAGCCGCCAAGTGGCTGAGCCCTCAGAGGCCTGTGGTGCAGACGTGTGTGAGAAATAGGCTCCTGTGGCGACAGACATGTGTAAGGCATTTCCCTCCACATGTAGCTCTTTCAAGAATGGGCTCTTTCAGAAACAACAGCAACAGCAAATGCTGGAGAGGTTGTGGGGACAAAGGAACCCTCCTGCACTGCTGGTGGGAATGTCAATGGTCCAACCCCTGTGGAGAGCAGTGTGGAGAACTCTCAGAAGGCTAGAAGTGGACCTGCCCTGTGTCCCTGCGATTCCTCTCCTGGGGATAGATCCTAAGGAACCAAACACACCCATCCAAAAAAATCTGTGTACACACATATGTTCATAGCAGCACAATTTGTAATAGCCAAAACTTGGCAGCAACCCAGATGTCCAATAGCAGATGAGTGGCAGAGCAAGCTGTGGGCTATATACACAATGGAATACTATGCAGCTATTAAAAATGATGAGTTCACTTTCTTCTCTGCATCTTCGATGGAGCTTGAAGGAATCATGAGAAGTGAGATCAGCCAGAAAGAGAAGGGTAGATATGGGATGATCTCCCTCATGGACAGAAGATGAGAAATAAGAGCAGAAGAGAAAACACTCAGCAGGACTTGGACTGGGTTTGGTGTCTTGCAGCAAAGTAAAGGATTCTGGGGGGAGAGGGAGCTTTCAGATGCTTGTGCCTGATGGTGGAGGAGGAACGAGGCTGTGTGTGGGGGGAGAGTGTTTATAAGAAAACAGAAATGTTGGGAGTCGGGCGGTAGTGCAGCGGGTTAAGCGCAGGTGGCGCAAAGCACGAGGACCGGCATAAGGATCCCGGTTCGAATCCCGGCTCCCCACCTGCAGGGGAGTTGCTTCACAGGCGGTGAAGCAGGTCTGCAGGTGTCTGTCTTTCTTTCCCCCTCTCTGTCCTCCCCTCCTGTCTCCATTTCACTCTGTCCTATCCAACAACAATGACATCAATAATAGTTACTACAACAATAAAACAAGGGCAACAAAAGGGAATAAATAAATATTTTTTAAAAATTATATAAAAAAAAGAAAACAGAAATGTTACACATGTGCCAACCGCTATGTTGGCTTACCACGAATATTGCCACGAATACCCCCAATTAAAAAAGAAAGGACTCTGGGAATCCTACACTCTCAGACTCTCTTCTTAGGAGTTTGGAGACTTGTGCTGCCTAAGACGTGGGGGTCTGGAAGATCTCAGGCCCACTCTGGATTCTCATCAGCTGTCGGGTGACCCTCTGTGCCACCTTCAGAGCACCCCCCCCCCCCCCGGCCATGTCGGAGTACAAACAAGATCATTGAAGAAACAGAGAATCGAGAAGCGTTTAAAATATTTCTGGTCTAGTGTGACCTATTTCTTATAATCTTACAGAATTCAGCGTAAAATTCCTTGAGAGGTAGGACTGGCCCTCAATCAACCCCCCCCCCCCCCACCAAACAAAATTCTATCCTTTAATCAGATTAACTGTGGAGGCTGAATCTCGACACGGTGAGCTCACACCTGCAATCCTGTGTGTTATTTACCAGCTTGCGTTTGGCAATTCCTCCAGTTCCCTAAGTGGATTCTCCAATGAATCACCTGATCGTTGGTCCTTGACACTAACATACCGCTGAACTGATCATAACAAAAAAAAAAAAAAAAAAAAAAAACCCCATCGTGCTGAAAAGGCCCGGGGAAGGAACACTGATGGGCAACGTGTCTGCTCAGCTCCTCACAGTGGAGGACTCTGCTTTGTTTATGGAAAATTCACATGTGTGTGTGTGTGTGTGTGTGAGAGAGAGAGAGAGAGAGAAAGAGAGAGAGAGAGAGAGGGAGAGAGATCTGTCAATTCCCCCCTGCAAATTATTTCTCCATATGGGAAGGCAAATCTAGAGGTTAACCAAGTTCACAAAAACCTTTGTGTGACTGTAAGCAGATGAGTCAAATGACCTTGGACAAGTGGGTTTCAGGTCCTTGGCTTGTATCTCCATGTGGGAGGAGGACAGTGTGTTGGATTAAGGGAGGCTGGCTGACAAGGGGAAGTAGGCCTGGTGTTCATTTGAGCTGCTGCTTCTGCTGCTGGCTTTAAGGAAAGGATTTCAAAGTGCCCGAGTCCAGCCCAGGAATGCAGGCAGTCAGGATTACTTGCCCCATCTCTGTGCTTTAGTTTAACAGTCTCTCCTCAGAGGCTGCCGGCAGAGATCAGTGCTCAAGTTCTGTTTTTATTCACTGACACTGTGCCTTTTGAAAATTTCGAGTTCCTGGGACCTCGCTGACCCAGCGTGGCAGGGATAAGAGCTGGCCCTCCCTAGGGTGAGGACAGCTGGTTGCTGTCCAGCGTCTGAGTGTGTTTGGAGCTGGCCCAGTGAGTCCACACAGACTCACTCTCATGTTGGCTCTGGTTCAGGAGTCACCTCTGGAAAGAGACTCTGGGGCCCCCCTTGGGGGTACTCTGGGGAGCCAAACGCCACAGCCGCCATGTGGGGAACTGAAGGGTCTCTGTTAATCATTCACTCTCTGCTTGTAAAATCCGCCATGTCTCTGGGGTCCAAGTGCATCAAGGAGCCAAGTGTGGCTGGGTGGGAGGGTAGGGAGGCCGACAGCCCACCCACGGGGCACAGTACCGCTCCTGTCGGGGGCAGGGGTGGTGTGGGCTGGTGCCTTTGAGGATATGTCCCGGGGGTGGCCTCTGAGATGCCAGAGACACAGGTGACCTTCAGGTGGAACCTCTTGGGTTTTTCTTAACATTTATTTTTAATTAGTTAATTAATTAATTACTGGATAGAGACAGAAATTGAGAGGGGGAGATAGAAAGGGAGAGACAGAGAGGAGAGAACCCTTCAGCCCTGCTTCACGACTCGTGAGGCTTTCCCCCTGTACGTGGGGGCCGGGAGCTTGAACCCAGGTCCTTGTGCACTGTGATGTGAGTGCTTAAGCAGGTACACCACCACCCAGCCTCCAGAATCTCTCACTTTTAAAAAATTTGTTAATATTTATTTATTCATTCCTTTTATTGCCCTTGTTTTATTGTTGCAGTTGTTATCGATGTCGTTGTTGTTGGATAGGACAGAGAGAAATGGAGAGAGGAGGGGAAGACAGAGAGGGAGAGAAAGGCAGACACCTGTAGACCTGCTTCACCGCCTGTGAAGTGACTCCCCTGCAGGTGGGGAGCCGGGGGCTCAAACCAAGATCCTTACACTGGTCCTTGAGCTTTGTACCACCTGCGCTTAACCTGCTGCGCTACCGCCCGACTCGCTAGAGTCTCTTGGTATTAAGGGCCCAGTTCCTCCATTTTTCAGACATAGTGCAGGCCAGATACAGAGGAATATTTACCACTTGGTCCTCTGAGTCCAGAGGCAGCGTTTTGCTGTGAAGCACCCCCCTTTCCCTTGTGAAGCAGGCCGATCAGGGTTCCTGGCTGCAGTGAGGAGCCCAGCACCTCTAGGAGTCCGGCAGAGTGAGGAGGGGCCAGGGGCAGAGTTGTCACAGTGGGCTGTGAGGAGTCTGGTCACAATGGGAGATGCAGGTACAGCCCGCGGGAGGTATCAGGGTGGAGGGGACAGCCACAGGTCACAGGGCTGGAGGAGACTGTGGTCTTCCAGGAACCACAACGCTCAGCACATCCCAAGCCGCCCAGCCCACTGATGAAATCAGCAGTGTTCAGCTTGGCCTTGCGATGTCTGTGCCTCAAGTCACCAGAACCAGGGCACGTTAGAGGCAATGTTTTCTCCTAAGGGTTCTCTTCAGGATGGAAAACCCAGAAGCCATCCATGCCACCAGCCTTTGGAGGAACTCGGGCATGCCTTTTGTCTCTTCACTTGAAACTTTCTTTAAAAGGTCTGCAGGTGTCTATCTTTCTCTCCCCCTCTCTGTCTTCCCCTCCTCTCTCCATCTCTCTCTGTCCTATCCAACAACGACGACAACAATAATAACTACAACAATAAAACAACAAGGGCAACAAAAGGGAATAAATAACTAAAATAAAATATTGCACCTGGTTGAGCACACATGTTACAGTGCTCAAGGATCCAGGTTCAAGCCCCCTGGTCCCCACATGCAGGGGGAAAGCTTCACAAGTCCTGAAGCAGGGCTGCAGGTGTCTGTCTGTCTCTCACCTCCCTTTCATCTTAGTTTCTGTCTCTATCTAAAAATCAAATCAATGAATATATATATATATGTATATATATATGTATATATATATTTATTACAAACACACATATTTTAAAAGGACATCCTGGGGACAGAGAGCTAGTTCGCTGGGCAGGGCACCTGCCTTGCCCTATGCTCTACCGAAGCCCTAGTCCCAGCACCACATGGTAAGCTCCTAGGGCACTGGAGGAAGGTCCTACCCTGCTTTGGTTTCTCTCCCTTGCTCTCTAACTGAGTGAAAAGCAACCTGATTTGGTGAAATCATGCATCTGTGAGGCCCTGGCTACGCAGAAAGAGGGGGAGGGAAAGGAAGAAGGGATGTCCTCGGGAAATCCTGATGCATCACCACCCCAGTCTGCCCACTGTCTGCTGGACAAGACATTCAGTATTCCGGACCCATCTCCCCTGGAGCAGAGACGGACATGGCCCTGCCTTGCTTCTCAGACGGTAGCTAAGAGTAAGTGTGAGAGGAGAGGCTTTTCTGAGAGCCCTTTGCCCAGTCTCCAGGGACAGATAAGATGAGAGGGTTAGTGCCCACTGGGCTAGGAGGCACACCCCACACTGCGGAGTCCACACCGCCCCCCCGACCTCGGCAGCAAAGCCTGACGTAGCCCCGTCGAGAAACTGCCGGGTCCCAGGAAGCCGGAGGAAGAAACCACCACAAAAGACACAGGGAATTTCACTGGGCCTGTTTTTGCTCTGCTTTCAAATTTTCCAGAGGTCCTTTTTGAGGAACTCAGTCAAGCACCACCTTCTGAAGCGTCCGTGAGAGGCCAGTCGGAAACCAGGACAAGCTGTACCCTGGCAGGGGAAGTTTCCTTGGCGATGAGTTCCTGCTACTCCCCAAGACTTTCCTTGGGGGAAGAGAAAGTGCAGGGGAGCACAGACAGGCTGGAGTGAGGTCCTGAGCTGCCCGTGTCGTGTCCCACATCAGACTGATGAATAGGGCTCGGGCAGCATGGGAGCTAAAGGGCTCCACACTGGGTCCAAAGAGAAAGCACGTTTGGCTCCGATCTGGGGGCTGCTGGGCCATTTCTACCCGGGGCCACAAGCTCTGTCAGCATCGACAGCACACACAGCCCTCCTGGCCTGCTCATGAAATCGTCAGTGCAGTTGTTCTTCCAAATGTGGGTGCCCTGAAGTTGTGACCTGTTTCAGAGGATAGGGAACGTAGGGACGGCATTTTAACGGTGACAGATGCATGGAGCCAGGAGTCGGGTGTCTAGTGAGAGTTCAGGAGCAGCTCTGATTGAGGAATGAAGAGTTTACTGCCTAGAAATCAGTCTGGACATTCTATACAAGCCCATCCCCTCACTCAGTTGTCTCTCTACAGAACAGCATGTTACTTCAGACGAGACATCTGACCGACACCAAATGCTAATTAAGTCATCTATTCAAATGAGTTGACTGGAAAAAGAACAAACAAGCAAAGGCAGCACCTGTGATGCAAACAAGACCTCAACACTTGGTTATATTGGCACCGTGACTATTTTTGTCCTTCCTTCCTCTCTGAAAGCCTAAGTGGCCGCGGCCAGCACTGGCCCCGTCCAGCTTCCCGTCCTCAAGCACGACAGGGGCACGTGAATTGATTTCACAGACACAGGTGCATAAACACACACGTCCCACCACACTCAGCAGGACATTTGAATTCGGTATGTGTCTATATATATATATATATATATATATATATATTTTTTTTTTGGATAGAAGCAGAGAGAAATTGAAAGGGGAGGGTGATAGGGAGGGAGAGAGACAGAGAGACACCTGCAGCCCTGCTTCACCACTTGTGAAGCTTCCCCCCGGCAGATGGGGACCAGGAATTCCAGACCAGGGCTGGAATCTGCATCCTTGTGCACTGTAATGTGAGCACTTAACCAGGTGCACCACTGCCTGGCCCAGGTATCAGAATTCTGTACGTGTCTCACCACCAGGGCAATAGCTCAGCTGGGTGCTGGGGTCAGGCTGAAGGCACACGGGTTGAATGCACATGTGACCACGCACAGAGACCTGGGCTCGTGCCCCCTGCTCCCCACCTGCAGGGGGGGAGCTTCATGAGCCCTGAAGTGGCTCTGCAGGGTCTCACTTTCTCTTCTCTCCCCTTTTGATTTCTCTGACCTGTTACATAAAATAAAAACAAAAACGGCTGCCAGGGGCAGTAGATTTGTAGTGCCGGCACACCAAGACCCAGAGATAACCTTGGTGGCAATAAAAATAAAATTAATAAATAGATAAAGAGATAAACAGAGAGAGAGAAAGGAAGGTGGAAGATGACCAGAAGGAGGCACAGTGGTGAAGTGCAGGACTTGTAAGTGTGAGGCACCAAGTTCTATCCCTGGTCCTACCTTTGCTAGGCTGGTGTTATGGTTCTTACTTCCTCTTAAAAAAAAAGGGGGGGGAGAGAAGAGGAAAGACACGTCTCTGATGAACAGAAGCTAGAGAGGGAGAGAGAGCGAGAGGGAGAGAGGGAGAGAGGGAGAATTAGTAAGGGTCTGAGAAAGGCATGGAGCTCTTGCATCTATAATGATCTGACTCTCTTGGCCCCCTGGTTCTGCTCATCACCTGTACCTGCCCTGAGAAGTCAGGTAACCGGAAAGGAGCCGCTCGGTTGTGCAGGAGCCAGGGAAACGGGCGACTAGTGACGGAACACACCCAGCAAGGGGGTGAGATGGATCACTGTGGCCTTTGACCCGGAGGCCCAGATGCTTAGCCAGTGAGCCATCTCCAGTGTGGAGAGGCTTTTCCTCGGAGACTTGGGGCGACCTGAGGTGTACCCCCAGATGGCACACAGCCCCGGATACAGGCAGGGCGCAGAGTGGCTGTCTCATTCCTATGGCTTCCAGAGGTGATTAACTCCTTGCAGCTGAGGGAAGGGGTAGGGGAGGGAGGGAGCAAACTGGTTTGATGTTCCAGAGAAGCAAGAACCAGGGCCTCTGGGACCACCCACCACATCCTCTGGGAAGCCATGAGCAGGGTGAGCCGTGCAGGGGGCCACTAGACCTAGCGGCTGCCGGCTTTTAAACAGGGACACCAGGCCCACTTGCTGTCTCCTGCTCTGAGAGGGGTGCACTGCCTTGCCTCTGGGCTGAACACCCACTGAGTGTCGGGAACCCCAGAGGAGCTTCTCGGCACACGGGGGAAGGCGGGGAGACGTGACGCCACAGCAGCCCGGGAGTCAGGAATCAGGCCCAGGAAAAACCCAGCATGTCTCCAACCCTGGGCGGCACAATCAATCTGCTGATCTTTAGAAAAAAAAGTTCAAACGGTGAGCAATAAATCAGCGGTGAGGGGCAGGCGCTCTGCCATGGAATCTCTGGGGATGCAGCCTGCAATGCCCTTGGGGTGACCTTGCGCATGTAACGTCTGGGGCTCAGAAGACACTCCTGCTGCCACGTTCCCAGCAGTGACCCTCCCAGCTACCTGTCCTGCTCCTCTCAGGGGTCTAGGCCTCCAATCAAATACCTCTCCTCTTGTAGAAGGATGGACAGCGTCTGGGTTTCTGACTCTGAGCAGCTAATACAGAAGAGGCTGTGTGGGCCAGGGAGATGGTGGCATGTGAACATACAGCCTAGCTAACACCGGGCCACAGACATGGAGCCCAGCCAGGCCCTGGCACCAGCCCATGCCATCACTGCCGCTCGGGGCCAGCCTGCTCCGTGCGCAGAGGGCAAGGTACCCTGGCGGCGCCACTACACAGAAAGAGGTGGGCGTGTGTGTGTGTGTGTGTGTGTGTGTGTGTGTGTGTTCCCAGCCTTGATGATTATCCTTGTCAGGGACAGTCCTGGACTGAATCTTCAAAGCGGATTTAACTGGGGATGGGAAGTGCAGAATGACTGAACTGACAGGCCTAGAGGTAGGATCTGAATTCCAACCTTTGCTTCTGCTTCTAGAAGGTTCTGATCAAATAACCCACCCCTCCCTCCCTCCATGCAGCGGAGGCCTGTGTCAGGAATACCAAGAACGTGCCTTTTGCTTGAGATGTCTGGTGTTCACACCAGCCAGTCAAATCTCCTCCCCTGGGGCCAGGCAGTGGCGCACCTGGTTGATTACACGTTACTACGCACAAGGACCCACCAGGTTCAAGCCCCCAGCCTTCACCTGCAGGAGAAAAGCTTCTCCTGAAACGGGTCTATGGGTGTTTATCTATCTCTATCTTCCTATCTTTCTCTCCCCTCTCCATTTCTCTCTGTTCTATTTAAAAAAAAAAAAAAAAGGAAAAGAAAATAGTTACCAGGACTGATGAATTCATGGTTCAGACACCAAGCCCCAGAGATAACCCTGGCGGCAAATATAAAATTATAAAATATGGTTAATTGCACCAAAGTAAAAGCCTCTGGAGGGGGGCAGATGTTCAGGTGTTGGAATATAACGGCAGCAGGTGAGGATGTGGGAGGGATAGATTGTTCTGTGGAAATCTGAGAAATGTTACACATGTACAAACGACTGTATTTTACTGTTGACTGTAAAGAAAGGAAAGGGAGAAAGAAAGGAGGAAAGGAAAGAAGGGAGAGAGAGAGAGAAAGACCCGAGAGCTGCTTTCTAGTTCATCCCGGTTGAATGGTGTCTTGGGGACTACTGTCCAGCCTGCTGACTTTGCTTCCTCCATTGTATCAGGGTAGTTTCCAAGGGGGGATGTCAAGGGTGTAGGAACTTAAAGATGAGAGCTACTGGCAGATGGAGATCACGGGGTCCTAAGTTTCGTGACACCAACCACCATTCTGCCCCCCCCCCCGCCAGCAGCTTTGTGAGGAATACTGTACAAAGAACTCCGTAAGACAGCATGCCGTCTTATTTTTGCTTGGCTTATTTCAGTAAGCACAACATCCTCCATGTCACAAATAACAGGTTCCCCTCCCTTTTAAGGCCAAGTGATATTCTGCTGTGCACATATTCAGTTTTCAAAAATTTTTTTAAAATATTTATTTTCCTTTTTATTGCCTTTTTATTTTCCTTTTTAAGGCCAAGTGATATTCTGCTGTGCGCATATTCAGTTTTTTAAAAAAAATTTTTAATATTTATTTTCCTTTTTTATTGCCCTTGTTTTTCATTGTTGTTGTAGTTATTATTGTTATTGCTATTGATGTCATCGTTGTTGTGCAGGACAGAGAAATGGAGAGAGGAGGGGAAGACAGAGAGGGGGAGAGAAAGACAGACACCTGCAGACCTGCTACACCGCCTGTGAAGCGACTCCCCTGCAGGTGGGGAGCCGGGGGCTCGAACCAGGATCCTTACGCCAGTCCTTGCACCACGTGCACTTAACCTGCTGCGCTACCGCCCGACTGCCCATATTCAGTTACTGAGTCATTCCTCTGTGAGCAGGTCCCTAGGTGGTCTCTGCCTTGACTATTGTAAATGCTACAGAAATGAACGTGAGCCCACTTAGTCATCTCTTCAAGACATTGCCTTTGCTATCTCCTGTGGAGACAGCCCTAGGACTGGGGCTACTGGCTCATCTACTCAATTTTTTAAAATAAGATTATAAGTTAATAGGAGTGTATATTAACATCGTTCCTGCCAGCAAAGGTCTGTGTCTCCGCCCCCACCGGCCAATAGAGAAGCTGAAAATCTACCCTCTCCCCCCACCCAGAGTTTTTCACTTTGGTGAAATACTCCAGACTCAGTCAAATTCTATTTTGTTTGTCCCTGTCTATTCTTCTACTTAAGATTTAATCTCATAAGGAACCTTCCTCCTGTCTTCCATTCCCACCGGCAGTGTCCACACCAGGAAGGACATTTGTGGTCGCTTGTCTCTTGGACGGTGGCCACTCAGACCAGTGACCTGAGAGCTCACTGTGCTTTGGTCTTGCATCTCCCTGGTGCTCTGTGGTGCTGAGAAACTTCTCATGCACTTGTGGGTAACCTGTACTCCTCCTTTAGAAAACAAAGCCTCTTCGGGTCCACTGCCCGGCTTTTTAGCTGGGTTCTTTTTTTTGTTTTCATTTTTCTGTCGCATTCTATGATTCTGTTAATACTGTCCCCCCAAAATGGGTGCATATTTAGCATCCTATATTTTCTGCTCTACAGCAGGTGTCTTTTGTCATTGTTTGTGGGTGCTTTGTTTGTTAGAGGGAGTGTTTGCAGTGGGACCTGGCCCTGCCACCTTTGTCTTTGTCGTTGTCATCTTTGACTTTGCTGAAGCCCTAAACAATCTGGCCAAGATCAGGGTGAGGAAGTCAACTCCCGGGTTCCCTCGTAGAGCATGAGAGCCTCCATCCTGGGGTCCACAAATCTCAAGTGCCGTCCGTCTGTCTTTCTGAGGACACACTCTTCGTGGTCTGCTGGTCAGTGTCACTTTAGGGGTCTGTCGTTTTCCAAGCTGCTGTTCTCTTTATCTTCCTCTCTGATTTTTGTGAATTCTTTTCCTCTGGTAGCTTTGTGCCTGATGTGTTCTCCCCTGAAGTGTGGAGGTAAAATGGTAGAGGTTTCTTTTCTTCTTTTTTTAAAATTTTTTTTCTCATTTTAAAAAATTTTATTTATTCCCTTTTGTTGCCCTTGTTGTTTTATTGTTGTCATCGTTGTTGGATAGGACAGAAAGAAATGGAGAGAGGAGGGGAAGACAGGAGGAGAGAAAGATAGACACCTGCAGACCTGCTTCACCGCCTGTGAAGTGACTCCCCTGCAGGTGGGGAGCTGGGGTTCGAACCGGGATCCTTACATCGGTCCTTGTGCTTTGCGCCACCTGCGCTTAACCCGCTGAGCTACAGCCCGACTCCCTCTTTTCTTCTTAATGTAGGTGTCCAGCTGGTTCACCTCTGTTCAAACTGCTTCTCATCCCTCCCCCAGGTTTTGGTGTGACTGAATTAATTTGTCTCAACTTTCTTTTTTCTATTTTGATGTTTCCTTTGACTGATTAGTTATTCAAGAAGAATGTCAGTCTTATCTATACATGGACATGAATTTTAAGTTTACCTTGCAACTGATTTCTGGTTTCCATATTGTGGTGGTCAGGAAACATGCCTGCTATGATTTTGATCCTCTTACGTTTTTTTTTTTTTAAATATTTATTTATTATTGGATAGAGACAGAGAGAAATTGAGAGAGACAGACAGAAGCCTGCAGCCCTGCTTCATCACCTGTGAAGCATTCCCCCTGCAGGTGGGGATCAGGGGCTCGAACCTGTGTCCTCATGCACTGTAGTGTGAGCACTTACCTGAGTGCACCAACTGCCTGGCCCAATCTCCTTAAGTTTATTATGACTTTTGTGTGTGTGCAGGGGTGGGCAGCTTGCTATCTGTCCTGGAGTTATGTTCCTGTGCCCCTGAAAAGAATTAGTATTTAGCTGCCGTTGGAGGCAGTGTCCTGTTAGGTGGATCTGATCTGAGGAGTAGGCTCAATGCAGTGAGGACTCCATCCTGCAGTAAGTTACTTTACCCTCCAGGGTCCACATTTATACTGACTGACGGGAAAGGCCTCCTAGTGGCTGGGGATTTCGCTTGTTTATTCATTCCAGACTTGGTGTCTCTCACAACTTGGAGGTCATACCTGTGCAGCCACATGTCCTGCTTTGGGAGCTAACGTTCAAAGGCAGAGCAGAGGGAAGCAGATTCCGAGAGCACGTGCAAGCCTATCTGTGCATGCATGAGGCTTCAGGGCGGCAGCTGCAGACAGCACAGGCGTCACACGTGTTTCCGTACTCCATAGCTTTTCCTCAGCTGGCAGAGGAAAGTGAGTCCAGTGTGTCACAGGGTCAGCTCTAAAGATAAGTCCTGGCTGAAGTGAAAGGTGAGGCTACTAACGTCTGTCCTGTAGCCTAGAAGATCCCAATGAGCTCCTTTCCGGCACTGGTGAACGAACGTGAACCTGAATGGGGGCTGCAAATGCCATGGGGGTTGGGTTTCCCTTGTTCTGTTGTTCATTAGAACCCTTTCCTGGGAGTAGCCTGGTGTGAAGGGCTCCATCCCGGGTTCTGAGATGAAGGTGGAGCAAGGGAGAAGGCATAAACACAACACTATGACAGAGCCTGGAGGTATTTTTCAAAATGCAAAGTGCAGGGCCCAGGCAGTGGCATATTACCACATTCCAACGTGCAAGGACCCAGGTTTGAGCCCCTGGCCCCCACCTGCAGGGAGGAAACTTCAGGAGTGGTAGAGCAGGGCTGCAGGTGTCCGTCTCTCTCCCTCTGGGTCTCCCCCCTTCTTCTCAATTTCTCTGACTCTACCAATAATAAATAAATAAATAAGTAAAAATGCAAAGTCACCAAGAATTGTCTGCAAAAGAAGAGCTTGGTGCCGGGGGGCAAGGTAGACGGAGAGTCTGGGGGCTCTGCTGTGGGTTACTTCAGCCTGACCTTACTGACATCTGGGGCCGGCTGATGCTGGACTGCAGGAGGCTGCTGGGTGTATCCTAGGACTTCTAGAACATTCTCGATTCCAGGAATAGAATCTTTCCATGCTGACAACTGAGACATTGACCCTGGGGGGTTAACATCGGTCTAGGAAAAAGTTGGGCTTGGTTCAGTCCCTCTTTGGCCATTTTCCAGATGCATGACCTTGAGCAAGGACGTGGCTTTCCTGACTCTTAATGAACTCACGTCTAAAACAAGGACTAATGCGGTTCCAACTGGCCTAGGATGTTTGCAAGGACTGACTTAGCTAACATGTGGAAAGCATTCACCATAATGTCCGGCAGATCCTCTGCACTAAGTGGTAGTTAACCATCCTCATTAGCTGCTATGGCTTTTCTACAATGTTCTAAGCAAGCAACGTAGCTCGTTCTCTGCAGGAACCCAATCACCAGGTGCTGGGGCCATGGTGAACAGAGAAGTCAGAGCGGTCTGAAGAATCTTCCCCGAGCTCTTCCTGGGAAGGTATTAAAATTGCCTCCAGGTGAGGGGTGAGGGGTGAGGGGGGAAGGAGACAGCACAGGGTTCTGCAAAAGCCTGCCTGAGGCTCTGATGTCCCAGATTCAGTTCCCGGCACCACCATCAGCCAAGAGCTGAGAGGTGCTTTGGTCTTTGTCTCTGTGTATTTCTCTATTCCTGTCTCATTAAATACATAAGAATATACATTTTTAAATTGCCTTCAGGTGGAAGCGGGCTCATCTCCTGAGACTGGGCTTCTGCACCTGCCCCAGACATTGCCCGCCCCCCTCAAGAATGGTTGTGAGCCAAAAAGGCAAAACCTAGGTGCCTGCCGATGAGACCCCATCTCCACAGCTGACTGGCAGCTGTCTGTCTGCAGGGCTGGGGCAGACAGAAGCTCTGTGCAGGGCTAGGGGTGTGTGTGGTTAAAGCACTGCTATTGTGATTCCACGGTGGCTGTATTAGTTCCAGTTCTGGGAACTGGGGTGACCGGGCCAGACTGCCGCCTCCCCCAGGTGACAGGAACCTTCCTCGTGATGGGAAGGCTGCCTGGTGACTGATTAAAGAGAAGCTGAGGTCCAGGGGAGCCCTGTCTGGCCCACCCGTCCTGCTGGCCTCGCTGCCCCAGCCACCCATCCCTGCACACCTGAGCTCAGGTGGCAGGAGAAGCTTCTAGTCCCATCTAGATCGGGCACAGCGTGGAGCCTGCTGCTTCTGTCTCCTGCCGCGTGAATGCCCTTTCCTCCCACACAGTGTGTCTCCAAGCTGTCTCCTGCCCCAGGTCGCAGAGCTCACTGTGGGTTGCCATGGTGCCCCGACCTGCTTGGAGCCTGTCTCCTGCTCTGCAGTCAGCTCACCTCAGTCTTTAGAGAGCTGGGTAACTCTGTAGGCATGTCCCGGGCATAGCATAAGGAGAGGGAGAAAGAA